>NC_132878.1:13942424-14222424 GCF_030463535.1 Salminus brasiliensis
GTTATTATGAGAAAATATGTTATTATGCCATTATATGTCTGAAAAATAAGTATTAAGTAATTAAGAACATAGCACATCGTTTAATAGGAAGAAAATATCTCATCGTTATAAGATATTATGTTATACAAATCACATGTCATATTTATGACAGAACACCATGTACGAAAAAGAGATTTGTAGTAAAATGACATGATATAATCATTACAATATCTTGTAATTATGAGAAACTATCTCATTATGAGATGTTGTCATTGAAAACATGCCAATATTATGACAGAGTGAGATATTATGTCATTAAATTACATATGCTATTATTTATACAGAAGCTTACTGTGTACCCCATAATGCTTGGTTTGAAAAAAAAAAGCCTGTGTCTAGAAGGTCTGATCACTTTTTACACATATGAACCATAACATAAGAATTATTCACAACATCCTTTGCATGGATTGTAGATTTCACTGTGATTTAAGCCAAAAATACAGCCATACATACAAAGTACTTTACAATAATTAAATCAGAATGTGATATCTAGTGCAAACCTGGAATCAGAACAATACAACAAACATGATAGAGCACTGTCAGAGCACTCAGCACTGAGTGTGTATGATGGGGATAAGGTGCAGAAATACGTAACAGCCATACACAGACCCTATACAGAAATATTATTTGAGGTAACATCTCATAACACATGCTGTAGAAGCACTAGAATCAGGAAATGCTCCCAGCAGAAGTATCATATTATTTTTAATACTTCTTTTAATTTTCTGGTAAGTGATTTATTAAACATACTGATTTAATACCAATTTACTACTTCAGAATGAAATCAGTGGGTATGATATTTGGACAGCTTAAATCACTCACCAGAAAATACCCCCAGAATATGTTGATAGCCTAAACCACTGTATTGGAGATTACAGAGAAGGTAAATAACGTGAAAATACCAGTTTTTGTCATGTTCACTTTTAATGTATAAAACATAAAATACAGTACTATGAGTGTGCGCGTGCGCATGCGCAGTAACCGGTCAGGTTAGGACACGTTGTTAGAATACCTGCAGGTATGAAAGTTACTCGTAAATAAAGTAAGAAATAAAAAAAGGAAAGGAAAACTAAAGGCATAAAAAGGTAACAAAGCGAGTAGTAAAAATAAATCAGTAGCTCAAAAAAAATTAATAGATAAAATAAACATTGAAATATGATAAACTAACCCCGCTTGTCCTCGATTGGCTGTTGGCGTGACGCTGCGTGTGAGAGGGTGAAGGTGGAAGGTTGAGCTCTCGGGTTTGGATGTTAAGCGGGATTCAGCACGAAGCAGCGACTGTCTTTCACCTCAGTCCAACCAGTTATCTATAAATACTCCACTTCAGTGTATTACCGGCCCCGGTGGTGTACAGTTATGACCAATGGCTGTTAGTCTGCGGCCGTCTTAACTAGTTAGCTGGCTAGCTAACCTGCATTTCTCCCGTCTTCTAGCTAGATAGCTAATACACTGCAGCGAGGCGGTTAGCGGGTCGGCTAACTTGGCTAGTAGTTTTGGCAGAACGATATTCTGTGCTGCTCTTCATTCAGCAGGACTGTAACTACTCCTCCATCCTTTTGCAGCATTTAGAAATACCTTCACATTTCTTCAGCTACAGGTTTAGGGTTTATTTCGTGCGGTTAAGGACGTCCACGTTGAGTTCGTCCCTCGTTAACTTGGCCAGCTAGCTAGTTAGCTGGCTAGCTGTCTTTGAGCATGGCTGAGAGACCGGAGGACCTGAACCTTCCCAATGCTGTGATCACCCGCATTATTAAAGAGGCTGTAAGTAAGCTTATCAGCAAACTGCTGTGCTGTTCAGCTCGTGTGTGTTTATGATAAAGACGTCTTTCCCCTTCGCACGTGTCTGTTTTCATGCCACAGCACGAGTGTGAACTGCCTCTGTTTGGTTGTCCACCATTGTTGTCAAAGAGGTTAAACTATAGACTTGGATTTTTTTAAAGAGGGACAATGATGTAGTACCAGCTCGTATTAATTAGTATTTTTCC
Source organism: Salminus brasiliensis (assembly GCF_030463535.1). Classification (NCBI taxonomy): domain Eukaryota; kingdom Metazoa; phylum Chordata; class Actinopteri; order Characiformes; family Bryconidae; genus Salminus; species Salminus brasiliensis. Next base: position 13,944,449 of record NC_132878.1, read on the forward strand.
TCTTGTTTGATTCCCTAAGTTGCCAGATGGTGTAAATGTGTCCAAAGAGGCAAGAAGGGCGATATCTCAAGCTGCCAGTGTGTTTGTTCTCTATGCAACATCATGGTATGTCTGAAGATCAGCTTGTAGCTCCCTTTAATAATGCCTACATACATATAACATCATACAACAGTAAGTGTGTGTGTGTGACAATATTTTTATATTATTTAATTCCCAGTGCAAACAGCTTTGCCATGAAAGCCAAAAGGAAGACACTCAATGCTGGGGATGTGATGTCTGCTATGGAGGAGATGGAATTTGAGCGATTCTTACCACCCCTACGAGAGGCTCTGGAGGGTAACTGTCTGAAATTTCTTGGTTGTGTTCAGAAACGTGTGTGTGTGTGTACATGGCATTTTTGAAAGGAACCCTGACTGTGAAGACCTTTAAACCCCTGTAGAGATATAATATAGTGTGTTAATTTTTTGTATTTGCCATTGTTGTTGCAGCATCAAATATTTCCTCTCTTGTCCTTTAAGTGAGGAGCGAACATTGAATTTAAATCAAATATCATTGTCTTTTTGAAATTTTGGCTAGAGTGCAACATACATGTCATGTAGTAACGGTGGTCTTTTGTTGGAGAGATGTTTGCTTATGTGTCATGCTTTTATTATAATTAAAGACATCCATTTGGTTTATGACACATTTTAACAGTTTTGAACACTATTTGAAAGCTATGCAAAAGCAATGCAACCCTCATTTATTTTTATTTATTTATTTTATTAAATTATTTTATTTTTATTTTTAGCTTCAGTCACAGCAGTCCCCAGTACAGTATAGCGGTAGCACCCCTAGTCTAAACACTTTTTCAAAACAGTCTTACAAAAGGCTTCATGTTCTGCTGATAATCAGCCATGTAAGAAGAAAATTACAGAATTGGGGCCTCCAGTTGAGAAGTGCTGTATTGGATGTGTGACATTCCTCTGACAGAACTCTTGTGCTGTGGACAGTGTATTCTGAACTTGCACAGTCAGCTAAATATTCTGCCGGGCCCCATTTTTCATGGTTGGACCTTGTAGTTCACACTTTTGTTACATAACAGTGGTTCAAAATGTACTGCAAAATATTTGCAGTCTTGTGTTTAATGTCTGCAGTTTAATACATCTATACACTCTTAAAAATAAAGGTACTACAAAAAGTTCTGTGTGAAGCTATAGAAGACCCCCTTCTGCTCCGTCAAGAACCACTTTTGTGATGAGATGTATGAAGTGTGAAGAGCCTTTTAAAGACTTAATGAACCATGAATTAGTTCATGTAATAGTTCTTTACTTTTGTAGCACTTCTATTCTTAAGCATGTACTACTACTACTAGGCTTATTGTGTTATGCTTATTTTGCCAAAACCCCTAACATCTAAACCACACTCCTTTGCTCATCAGCTTACAAGAAAGGACAGAAAGGCAAAAAAGAGGCATCAGAACTGAAAAAGAAGGACAAGGACAAGAAAAACGGCACAGAGGAGAACGACAAAAGCAGAGAGGAAGAGGAGGAGGAAGAGGAGCACATGGAGGAGGAGGATGGGGAGAACGAAGGCGAGGAGGAGGATGTGGAAAACTAAGGGGGTACAGCAGAATTTAGCAACATTACTACCCAGGCTGGTTCCTAAGGAGCTGATGGTAGTGTCCACTTTCAAGATTGGCAATTAAGAAGAAACAGCTGTCAGCACTTGGTCTACAAAATAAGGCTGTTTCTGTACAAATTTCAGAATTAAAAGGCAACATGGACTTTCAGTACTACTAACAGTTCTAACATGGCACTAATCTAAGGTGCTGGTATGATCCCTGTCTGTACCTTCCTTGGCTGGTTCTAATAAGTCTGTGATGCAGGGATACTGGTTCTTTTTATAGTTCTCTGACAAACAGTATATTTTGCGTATGCACTGTATGGTAGCTGTAGTGCCATGAATGTGTTCAGTGAGAGTGGAAATTAGAGTATAGATTGACCAGGCTTGGCTAAACTGCCTTCTTATAAATGGAAAAATAATTGTTCATTAGCTTTTACCAACTTTTCCACTAAATCTGTCCATTTCAGTTGTTCTTTCAACATGGACTCTTCAATGCAGCTACAGGGTGTAAGGTGGAGTGTCCAGATATGTTTGGCCTGCCATTTTGTATGTTTTATGTTCTTGGTTTGTTGTCTGTACTTGTCTGACAGAGAAAAATGCTTGTGGGTGCGAGCAAACAGAATTGCAAGATCAAAAACCTGGCAGTACCTCCTGGAACAAACTATATCCAAAGATCCAGAGAATGTGGAAAATTACTGCAACCAAGGCAGGGGTGTTTTGATATTTTCCCTTTGTAAAATTCACATGTTGGGGCATCAGTGTCAGTTTGTGTCAGTGATTAGGCATTGACTGATTTTGTACTTTTGAAATAAATTTGTACTTTTGTAGAACTTAATCAGCCTGTTTTTCTAGTAGAATTTGTGTAAAGGTTCACAAACCTATGCAGAATGTAAAAATTGTTTAGTACTGTGGCTCCCAAGCCTAGCCCTGAAAGGCCCTGCTCATTAGTGTTCATTCTTAAACTTAATATACTAGGACTCCCACCACACAGGTTGATCTACACAGGATGTGAAGTACAGATTCCTTGCCCTCAGCTGGATTTAAAGGAGCTTAGATTTGTAGCTGGTAAGTTCATTTGCTAGGTTAAACCATAGTGAGTACAATGTATATGCAGATGGTCAAAACTGTCAGGACATGAAGTGTGCAACTGTGCAGAGCAGCAAGTCATCAGGACTGAGTCATGATCACCATGCAGACAATTCATGAACCTGACAACTCCATGTAACTGAACATATGGAATCTGGATTAGATGCATTGATTTAGTGTGATGCTTTAGCTGGAAACTGATTCAAAATACTGACTAGGCAAGAACTCAAATCAGTGACCCTCTGTAAATGCCCCAGTTAAGAAAACATCAATTTATTTAATCTATACCAAAGCTTCCATTGCCTTTAGTTACAGGCTGTTAGTGTAAATAATGGTACTTTATTTAACTAATTAGTAACTAACGTAAAAAGTGCATGCTTCAATCATTAAAGCCAGTACCCCTAAAGCCCTGCATTTTAGGGTTCAAAACCAGGGCTGGAAACCTGTCGTCCAATACATCCAACATGCCAGTTTTAACTGATTTCATCATCTGGAAGGGGAAAAAAAGCCAACCACTACCAGAAGTTTCTTTAACAATTTTATTGTCTTCAATGTTTTTCAACCTTTCACTCCTGCAAGAGAAAGACAAATTAGTACCAAAACATACATTTAACAAACCATATGATCCATAGACCACTACAAGCCATACTTACAGATGGGCATTCCACTTTGCCGCTGTTAATGTCGTCAATGACATCGTGGGGTGGGCGGCCATCAATGGTGCAACCCACAGACTGGGCTGTACCCAGGATCTCCTTAATGGTTCCTGAAAAAGGAGCAGTGTCGATTATGACTTGCTGAACTTTCAGTCTGCGTAGGCACATCACCTGTATTTAAATATTAAGCAACAGCCATTTTGTCCCAGGCCTTTCGGCACAGAGCTACCCATGAGACTAAGCAGCCCTGCTTCCTAGAGCTGGGTTTTTTCTTAGCCTCCACTGGATTATACAGAGTCACTTGTACAGACTAGCATAGTGGCGGGAGGCTTGCAATTAAAATTAATTCCAGTCCTTTTTCCAAGCAGGACACTAGCAGAGACTCGGCCACGTCTTCCAACGGTCAAAAAGACTGGATTACTCCTTTCAATAGCACAAATAAATAAAATACCTGAGAGCTCCCTGGCAATGGAGCGGTGCCTCATGACGCGGGCAATGTTGACAATATCATCAAAGGGAACGCTGCCAGAGTGCTTAACTACAGGAAGAAAAGGAGAACAATTAGAATGTGTTCTGTATTTTTGGGCACAAATCAGAGAGATATTAATCCCAGCAAGGAAAACAAAGAAATTTAAATGTACATGTTCATAAATTATGTAAAAATAAATAAACAGTAACTAAACCACTGGCAGTTTGTTCCAGGTCTTTCGGCACAGAGTTACCCATCAGATTGGGCAGCCCTGCTTCCTAGAGCTGGGTCACTATCAGCCTCCACTGGATTATACAAAGTCACTCATTCAGACTAGCATAGTGGCGGGAGGCTGACTGAGTGTTCTGTACATTGATGGAGCTCTGTTGAACAGAACTCGAGAACCATGAAGACAACTTACTGTTCTTGACCTTCTTCCTGTCACGGGGAGGCTCCTTCAGGGCCTTGATAATCAGGGCAGAGGCAGAGGGCACCACTTCGATCTGGGGAAAATAATAACCTTCACATTACTGGTGAGGATGGTACTGCGGCACTCTTGCAGCTGCTATACCAACAACCTGATTTATTGGAGAGATGTAATTTAAGTGCTAACATTAATTTGAATCCAGCTCCAATTTGCAATGCAGGCTGAAACAAGAGGTCCCTTACTAATACCACACTTGACAAACATGGCTGTGTACTGATTCTGCACTTTGCCAATCAAATCACTTACACTACATTACAGAGCCTTCCTTGGTTAACCTGTTAGACCAGGGGTTGGCAATTCCCATACTGGAGGGCCAGAATCCTGCACTTTCACACTTTTGCTGCTCAAGCACCCCTGAATCAACTCACCTATTAACTGGCAGGTTAAGAAATAAGTAAACTGTGCTGGACTCCACCCCTGTGTTAGAACCTGTATGCAAACTCAAAGTTCTTTACTCTCAAATGTACCATTGTCATAACTTTCCCTAAAACAGAACCATGTGGGACACCACAAGATTATACTAAACTGAGTAATTCACAAGAGTTTCTATATTAGGAATAATAACTGCATAATAAACCTAAGGTTTAACAGGTTACACTAATTCGGTTTCAAACTTGAGATGCTCTTGGTCTTACCGCTGCCTGTCTGTTCTGGATGGTCAGCTTGACTGTAATCCTCAGGCCCTTCCAGTCACCGGTGGCCTTGGCAATGTCATCACCCACTTTCTTGGGAGACTAAAATGTTGGAAAACCAAGCAAGAACTGTTAGCCTCATGATGCTTAATGGCTAGCTTAAAATATTTCACGAGGGGAACAATGTGCAGAACCTGAACAGTAAAAGACAAGTTTAACTTACCAGACCCAGAGGTCCGATTTTGGGGGCCAGAGAGGAAGTGGCACCAACCTCTCCTCCTGTGCACCTCATGTACACTGAAAAACAGAAGGGGAGGCAATTATGTAATCTGGCAGACACTGAACTATAAAAGAAACACTGCACAGTGCTGCATTTTGTTTCAGGCCTTTCGGCACAGAGATACCCACGAGGCTGGGCAGCCCTGCTTCCTAGGGCTGGGTTTGATCTTAGCCCCCACTGGATTATACCAAGTCACTCAGACAGACTAGCATAGTGGCGGGAGGCTACTCTTCAAACAAGTGCTATTTGACTCAATTGTTAATACAAAAAAAAAAAAAAATTATATATATATATATATATATATATATATATATATATATATATATATATATATATATATATATATATATATATCCCAGCAGCAATAACAGCACAGTAATTAAACACTAGCTATGCTTATTATATTTGTGGTCAAACTATGCAGCTAATCTGGCCTGTTGACAAGATTTTCTACAAAATCCCATTTCACATCAAGCTTTGCACCTTTTCCTACAATCACCCCCACATCCAGACATCACCCCTTGTCCCCCTCCCACACATGTACAAACGGCCCACACAGGGACAGGTCCTACATTCAGTGCTGAACTAGGCAACTACCCTAGTGTTATACAGCAGCTCGGTCAGCAGAGTGCACCATGACCAGGCAAGTCTTCTATAGCTAGACATTTACATTACTAGTGATCATTCCTATACAATACACTAACTTAAGGTCAATACAAGTCACTACGGACTACTAGTTGGCCCCCAACTCGCCATCTAGCCTACTTCCAGTACTGCCTACCTGAAATCCCCCAACGCCCCTCCAATATAAATTGCTCAAGATTTTATTAGAGACTAATGCAGTTAAACTCCTGATTTGCAGCTTACTGTTAACACTGATTGCGTGAATCGCCTTATTTTAAGCCATCTGGACAGAAATGCCGGCCAGGATCGTTAAATGCCACCCTCTTGTAAGCGGGACCAGCAGTGACTTCCCTGCACAGCGCCGAACACGTGTCCAGCGCTTCTGCCCACTACTAACACGTGAAATCCTCAAAATCAAGGCAATTAGGTTACACTGACCAGTGTCAGTCATTAAAAAGACTTATATTTGACATGTTTAAGGTAGTCGTTCAACAAAAAAAAAAAGCTAAACAATATCCCCCAGGTTGAGCTACCTCCTAGCTAGGCTAGCTAGCGAACTCGCCTCCCTCAGGCCGCACCGGTCCTCCGGAACTTCTCTATCTGGACCGCATCAATGTTCAAATCCCAAATTTAAGTACTCGCATAACCAACTCCGCGCCCATACCAAAATAACCTTAAGACGGCAAAAAAGGGAGCCCGTACCGAGGCCTGACGAGGCCTCTGCACACAGGATGAGGAAATCCACCGAAATGTCGTCGTTTGTAAAATCATACCGATTTTAATCTCGCTGGGATCGAATTTAGGAGGCATGGTGTTGCTGTTGAAGCTGAGCTCAGTTCGGCTTGAGTCGGTGAGGGTGTCGGATGAACCCGGATTCGGGACGACCGATTACTGTTGCACCTTCACCAGCTAAGTGAAAGAGGAAAGGCCGGAGGGCGGCCGGAGCTGAGTATTATACTTCACAAACATCGCGAGACTGTAAAACACCGCGATACCAGCATTGTTGCAATACACCAAAACAGAGCTAGAGTGCGCTAGAGAGCGAGTCTAAAAGGAAAGGGTGTGGATGAAGAGTTATATCAGAGGAAAATACAAAGATTATATAAAAACATTAATTAATCATTGTGTTATAATGCTGCTGTCCTATTACTATGTGTTTGTTATTATGTTGCTATAGATTTCCGTTTTGTTTTATTCTCATTTTAAGTTATTAAGTAAATTATTATGTTATAATATTTTTAATTAACTTTTTTTTTTTGACTTTTAACTCTATTCAGTCCAGTTCCACGATGGACTCGTGTGTCTTGAAAACATTCAGAGAGGTAAATCACCGGAGGGACTGTGAGACAGAGTTAGAAGAGGGCTCATCGGTGTCCACTGCAGCCAGATATGTGTATGAGTGTCATTACATACATAATTTTAATGTATATGCAAATTATCACTATTTTCTATATCCATGTATCCATGTTTAGCAATTTTATATATATATATATATATATATATATATATATATATATATATATATATATATATAACATTACATAGTATATTTAATAATTAACACGAGCGTTGTTATATGATACATAAATGTCATAAATTACATAAATTTATGATACATGTGTTGTTTTTATTGTTATTGTACGTGTATGTGATTTTCTTGCTATGCTTTGACTGTACAAGTATACAGATACTCTAAAGTAGTAGAGTAAAAAAATATATATTTATACGAGACTCTTTAGTTAAACCGAAGGAACAATTTATTAGATTCAGGGGACAGTTTTTTGTTTTGTTTTGTTTTTGTTCGCTTGTTTGGGAACGATTTAATTGAATTAATTGAGTGTCTAATCTCCTCCCGTATGTTCTCTGGCAATGCGCAAATATCGCGAGTCTTTATCATCGACTCCGTCTGCACGGTTAGAAAGCCTCGAATTCTCGCGAGACTGGTCCATCTACTACGAAACCGTACGTCAGTAAAAACACTGGGGTCCTTATGCCAGGAAATGCTGGGAGGACAGGCAGCTTGTTAGATATTACTAAATCAAATCAAATCAAATCAACAGTGTGAAGAGATTATCCACGGAAAGGTACTCTCTAAATAGGAAAACAATATTGAATTTATGGTTTCTTTAAAATGAAACTAAGCGGTCGTTTTTCTACCTGTCTGTGTAAGCTGTGTAGCCTATGCTGTCTAACTGTAGCTATCTAGCTAAGTAACCTGGTTAACTTTCATTATTTAGCTTCCTAAGAGTGCGATCCTGCTCTTAGTAATATAAAGGCTTAAAGTTAGCGAGAAATGAGAAGTGCTGTTTTACTGAATGGCTCGTAGCACTAACTGACGCCTGTCCTTGTGTTCACCATCAGCTCCTTGTTGTTGTTGTGCTTGTTATTATTGTCTGATTGAGTAAATGAGGGTAAACTAAAGGGGGTTTTCACGTCCATATGTTGCACAACTTATATTCCGCGTTTTATAGACAAAACATAACATAAACATTAAACAACATAAACAAATATCTCGTAAAAAAGCCAGAATCAACATATACATCACATATTAAATACAAAACATGTCAGTAAAATGTATTGCAACCTTTTCATTTGTAAGAAATATTATGATCCAACACTTAATTAAACCTTTTCTGTTTTCAAATAATGCAGACTGAAGGAAAGATTTCAGGCTACATTTCCAGTGTGTGTATATGTGTATATATTCAGTATTTCTCTCTGTGTTTCGTATATACACACCTGTGTAATGTGATGTGCCAATAAATGTGATTTGACTTGATTTGATTTGATTTGAACTGTCAGGAAAACCTTTTTAGTTCTGGCTCCAGTTGTTTTGATACTTCATAATTAACAGCCAACATATATCATATCATATCATATCATTGCTGAATTTCAGCATGATGTGCACAGTTGCCCAAGGGCTCGATGTGCTATGTAACGGCTTAGCCCAGACTAAAAGCAGATTTGATTTAAAATGGGAGACTAGAACTCTATACAGGATGTTTATATGTTCTAGACTGCCATGAATACATTCTTCATAATTCACCTAGAACCCCAGCTTCATATTCATCTGGGTATTCATCTGTTGTTCAATATGCTATTAAATGTTCATTGTTAGGAATTAAATCAGCTTGGGCCAGACTAAATCTTGTAAGTGTTCCTTACATTGAGATACTGTGGGATACTGTATATTTCTGAGCCAGACTAAAACCAGGTTTTCCTTATAGTTAAGAATGTGGCCTGAAATCTTTCCTTCACTCTTTCTTATTAGAACACATTTGCAAACTGAAAAGAAACTGAACATCATATGTCTTACATAGAAATCAGTTCTTTTTTATTTATTTGTGTGTAATTTTAATGACAAACACAATATGTCAAAATGTTTGTGGACACCCCTTCTAATGAACACATTTGGCTACTTTAAGTTGCGCCCATTGCTGACACAGATGTGCAAATGCACACACACTGCGTGTCTCTTACCTAAAGAGAAGTATTGTCACCATTGAGCTGTGGAGCAGTGGAACTGGAATGATGGATGGTGCTCCATCCAATACTTTTGGGATGAGTTAGGGAGTTGGGGGTGAGGTGGGGTGATGATCTTCCAACATCCTGACCTCAGTAACACTCTTGTTGAATGCACCAAAAGCAGGATACACCTTTTTTTTTTTTACATCCTTGATTTTGGAAGAAACAATGAATGAGCAGTGTCCCAATACTTTTGTCCACATTGTGTATAAGGCAATAACAGGCCAGGCAATAAATGTACATTACCACAGCCCAGTGTAATTAGACAGTCAGTGTAAGTGTCAGCCCAGTGAAAGCCAGACATATTAGATATCAGTAGTGCTACTCAGCTGAAGAGTGCTTTATTATTGTATAATGGTGTTGTTCTCAGTTAATTCACTCTCTGATCCCATTGTGTTTTGTTGAAATTCTGCTGCAACTCTATGAAAACAAAAGCTTCATATAGAAGAGGCCGCTTCCGGCTAAAGTGGTCCTGTATCTTCAGAATGCCTCTGTTCAATAAGAAGAAAAAGCCAAGTGAGGATTCCAGAAAACGTTTAGAGTATCAGTTGTGTCTGGTGAGTCTGCTTGTGCATGTTTGATGGTGCTCTAAAATGGGGCTTTGCCATTGATGGAATCTGGTATTTTACACATTATACATTACTGTGCAAATGTTTTAGAAATCTGTGAAAAATCAGGGCAGTATGTGTTTAGTTGCTCAGTTAAACACTAATATTAGAAAAAATACATTATTCAGTAACATTACGATACAAAGTAGTGCTTTTACATCGCTATGTTCAATGAAACATTTCCAAAGCTTTCCTCATGGGAGACTAGTCTGGAGGCATCCGCAAGAAATCTGGAACCAAGATAGCTTGAAACGATCTCAGAAGATCTCTACTTTCTTTGAAATGAAAAAATCTTGTTCCTTTTTACTGTATTTATATTAACCTGCATCTGTTCTAATGTGATCTGGAGTTTTTACAAGCAAAATCACTCATATTGCCAATATAAAGGGCTTTAAATGGTGGGCTTAGGACCCTACAATCTCTGCACAGTACTGTATTTATGATGCCAAAGGCTTATGTGTTTTCTAAAATGTCGAAATTGGGACTAGAGCCAATATGATACACTTGTGTATTCTGGCTTTAATGCCATATATATTTTTTAATGTTACCAAGTAGTTATTGCCCTTGCTGACTGTGTTAAAGCTATATTGGACGAAAATGATGCTGTGCTGAACAACATACCTGTCTGTTTTCCTCTGGCAGTCTAAAGAGGCAGGTGCCGATGATATACTGGACATTTCAAGCTGTGAGCTTACTGAGGTAAAAAAAAAGGCTTGGAGTTCTGCATTATGATTTGATTTTCTGAAATAAAAACTGAAATGTTGTGTACTGCTTCTGACAGCTCACTTTTCATTAGTCAGATTGCCAAGGCTCAACAAAAAGTTGAGGTGTAGATTTTCTGATGTACTTTGCCTTATATGTTTATCATATACCCATCACATTCTAACCTTTGATCATGATATTAGATGAGGATTATGTGGATACAGTTATGGTCAGAAGTTTACATATATTAATCATGGACATGAATGCTACGGCAATATCGGCTGTCAGTGATTTCTTTGAGCTGTTCTTTTCCTGGGGGACAGACTGAGTGTACAACTTATATCTTTTGTTAGAAAAGCCAAAGAATTGGATTTAATTTTTCTTTCTGAAATCAAAAGTATTAATCTATATATTATGAAAATAATATACATATTATTAAACATATACATACAGTGCATTTAATATTTAGTTAAATGTCCCTTAACAACTTCGACCAGAAGCTTTTGGCAGTCATCACCAAACCTCAGACTGAATTATGGTTGGAAATGTGACCTCTGTTTTTTTTTTACCAAAATCATGTCCATGATGAGTCTATGTGAACCTTCTCAACTGTTTTGGGGTTGGGTAGTATCTGTACTGGTATACTGTGATATTGGATTACTGTAATATTGATTCAAATTTCTTGTAAAATATTGGTAGTGACATATGGTAGACATATAGTGAAATGGTTGACTGGGTTCGGTTCCATTGCCTGAACAGGCACAATACAATAAGATATATATATATATATATATATATATATATATATATATATATATATATATATATATATGTCCAGCTACCTCTTGAATAAATGTGATCAAATCTGGAAAACAGTGTCTGCCGAATGCTATACATTTAAATGCAGTGTATACTGTCCATAGGTTCCCTCCAGTGTCTTCTCCATCTGCAAAGTGCTTCAGAAAAAGGTGAGTCCTTTTTATATTGACATAAATGAAACATTTGAAATCTATTCATTTAAAATCTGTTTTAAATGTTGCTGATGACTACAGAGATAGGCCTAGATCACAGCGTTTTCCATCTGCACTGCAGGTGTTCATTCTCCACGGAAATGAGTTGAGATCACTGTTGCCCAAAGGTTGCAGCATCAGTTATCTATCAACTATAAAGGTGGGTAATTCAATAGAAAAAGTGACAGTCAATAGATCATCTGTTTTAAAAAAAGATAAGGTTTATCAAAGTGTAAATGCACTTATTTGGGTATTTCTAAGGTATTGGACCTGCACGAAAACAAGCTAACCTCAATCCCAGATGACATTGGACAGCTGTCTGCCCTGCAGGTAGTATTTTGGTATTGATTGTTAAATTGGGGTGTTTACTGTTATTACATCCATTTTGAACAATGCTCTTGTTCTGCAGGTGTTGAATGCAGAACATAATCAAATCAAGACACTTCCGCAGTCTATAGGAAATCTTTGTAATTTGCAGACTCTTAATGTGAGAGGTAAGGCTTTGAGTCAGGTTCAACCACAGCTCTAATAAAGGTGCTAATAAGGTTTTTTTGGAGCAATCTTAGAAAATAACCTTTCAATTAATGAAAACACACAATTGAAACATTATTCAAGGAGCCAGCTGTGGTTCTTGCTGTGGGCATTGCTCTAAAGAACCCTTTAAAGAGTATAGAGATGATAAATGTAATAAACTTTGTAATTTATCACAATAGTATATTCAGTACATGCAATACATTCATATTGTTACAGTTACTCTTGTCTAAATTGGTTAATTTAGACAATGGTGGATTAATGGTTAAATTGTTTTATGTGAAGGGAACTGCCTGAGTGAGCTGCCATCATCTGTGGGGAACATGAGCAGCCTTCGCACCCTGGACATCATTGAGAACAGCATCAGAGAGCTGCCCAAAGAGCTGGCCAATGTCCGCACCCTGGAGGTGAGACTGATGCTGTGTTCACTTTGTAAGCGTAATTGCTGAATTCTGATCTTTTCTGATCATTTCAAGACCTTCATGTCTTGATAATGGTGATCTGTATCTGTTTGCTTGATCCACATGCAGCTTGAATTGAATGAAGAAATTAGCAGTTTATTATATAACAGTCTGATAATTATGAGTGGTTACAATGATAGCAGTTTATTTTTCTGAAGTTGTTCTGCCGTCATCATTCAGCATTGACAGCCTGGCAGAAATAACTGCATAAATGCTCATGTGTACTGAGGACATTCAGCATTGACAGCCTGGCAGGAATAACTGCAAAAATGCTAATGCGTACTGAAGACTTGTGCTGATTATTGCCATTGTTCATACACATATGGACAATTCACATGATGACATTGGATTTGGATGTTTGTTGCATTCAGGGCAGAGGTGTGTTCACATTCATGACAGATTTGGACTACTTAGGCACATGAATGTGAACCATCAAAGAAAAAACATTGTAATTTTAAATTGAGGATTGTTAATGAAGCCAAGTCGCTCAGATCTGATTTGATAAAGATCCATCTTTTCTTTTCCCACAAATATAAAACATAAACAGATTAAGAGTCACTTTAAGAAAAAACTGGAACTGATTGAATGTTTAAGTCTTATGTCTTTTTAAGCACATGCATGCCTTTGATCTACATGCTGGCTGTATTTGGTGCAGGATGTTTGTAATAAAGTATTAAAGTTAGGCTAAGCTTGAGGTCTCTTTTGTTAAGAGACTGCTATAACATATTAGTGAAGGACCTTTCTGTAAATGTGTATTTGTGTTTATGTATGTGTATGTAGAGCCTGACTCTGGACGCGTGTGTTATGAATTACCCACCAGTCTCAGTCTGTACAGCTGGCACAGAAGAGATCCAGCGCTACCTCTGCTCAGGTATTTTACTACCACATTTTAGAATAACAGCAAAGACATCAATACTATACTATAAAATAAGAATTCCACATTGACCAGATGATGCATTGTAAAGCAGATCAAGACTCATTTACAGTGTCCTCTATAATGTTTGGGACAAAGACTATAGACATATGTTCCTCTAGTAATTTCATCAAACCAGATGTTATTAAAGTACACATTCCAACCTTTAATTTGAAAGGTATTTACATGTACTCAGTTTCAGCATGTTGAAATGACACTTTTTTACAGGCTTTACCTGTGTTTATGATTACTTAGGTGTGCTCTATTGCTTCATTAGTGCAGGTATAAGATACCTAGGCTTGCTTCTAAGCCTTCAAACACCTTTGGAGTCTTAGTTGTCCTTGTTCAACATGAGGACAAGCTCTGTGCCTATGAAGTTATTTAACGAGGCTTAAAACAAGAATAAAACCATTGGAGACGTCACTCAAACCAAGGGATTACCAAAATCATTAATACGAATATCATAAAGAAGAAAGAATGCACTGGTGAGCTCATTAATCGCAAAAGGGACTGGTAGGCCTAGGATAACTACTAATAGCAGAACAATCATTACTAATCTTCAGAAAGATCCTTAATATTTTGTCCAACAGATCAGACATAGCCTTCAGAAGCCGTCATTGCATGCAAGAGATATAAAACAAAGTCATAAACATGACTGCTTTAATGTACCTATCATTGCTACATCCCAAACATTATGGTGCTCTAATTAATGAATGGACACGCCTTAACATCGAAATTCCTATTTAACACAATGTGGTTCAAGCTAGCATGGCATTTCGAGTTGTTGGCCCCAGAGTCGACCCCAACTCACAGATGCATGGAAGAACCGATTCTCTTGAAATTGACTTACCCATCACTAGATCAAAATGTCTTTAAAAGTACAAACAACTTGCATTGAATCTGGTGTGTCCAAATGATTGACTGCTGCTGAATCTAGAGCTCTTCTTTAATTTGACTGGCAACATACACTGTAGAGCTGTGCAATCAGTATAAATGATGAGAGGTGTGAATTTGCAGAGTTGGGTGTGGAATACTGTCCTCCCTCTCAGTACCTGCTGCCTGTGCTGGAGAATGATGGCAGTAAGCAGAGCACTGACTGTGTGGATGGGGAAGTCATGGCCTGGCAGGTATGAGTCCAGCACTGCTCTTCGTTGGTCCTACATTGTTGTATTGATTTTTTTTTCATGAGATGCCCATTGTTTGCTTTTATGTTTTATGCATAATTAATTTAATTAAGTACACATCTTCTTCTTGTATGGAAGCCCTCCAATAGCCTGGGAATCAAAGTGAATTGTTTTTCACTAGTTTTTCAATAGATTTTCATACTTTTTGTTATGGTGGACAGAAATAATATGCAAAATGTGTTTTACATAATATACTTCATTTATATATATGTGTATTATATAGGAAATATATTACATGTTAATAAATAGTAAGATAGCTAACTAGCCATTAGCTACATTTGTAGTTATTCATAACCAGTAGAAATACTACTTTAGTGGGAAATACCATTATATTACTTTAATGCAGCTTTAAATAGCTACTGTAACAGACAGTGTTTATGCTTTTCTGCATGCGGCTTGCATGATGCTAATTGGTGGGACATCTGATTTCAGCACTTTTTAGCTACATTAGCTTTGACACTACAGTACAACACTAAAGAAGCACATTTTAGTAAATAAACGAAAAAACTAGAATGTATTGGTTGATAGAGCAGATTTAGGGTAAGGAGAAATTGTAAGTAAATTAGATCTATAGATGTATATCTTGTACAAACCATTTGTTTAAAATGCATTGTTGTTTGGTAGACTGCATTACTTTGGCTGCTAATTTGATACTCAGTCTCTCCCTTTGCAGACCAAGTTCATGGACTATGAAAAGAGAAAGGTATTGGTTGGATTCTTCTTTGGTTAATTTCATAGATGTTTGAGTTCTGTGACACTTTAGATCACATGTGTCAAACTCAAGGCCCGCCGTGTCATTTTATGTGGCCCGCAAGAGCTTAAAAGATCTGATTGACTGCAATCTAGTGGCTTAATGCCGTCGCTTCACGGGTAACATAATCGGCATGAATTGTGGGAAATGGAGTTTATGGTCAATGCACGCTTTTAGACTTAATTTTTAATTATTCCGGCACTAATTCCAAAGCGTGCATTGACCTTAAACTACATTTCCCACAATGCATGCCGATTATGTTGCCCGTCAGTTCCAGCTGTTCTTGCAGGAGATGGGCTCGGAGCACGGAGACGTGCCGTACCATACGGAGGAGCAGTGGCTGAGTAGGAGCAAAGTCCTCAAACTATTTTTTGAGCTTAGGGAAGACATTGCTCTTATCATGCAGGCTAAAGGAAAACCCATGTCCGAACTGTCAGATCCAAATTGGCTGTGTGACTTTGCGATGTCTTTGCCAATCCTTTCACCACCGACGTCTTCACTGCACCCCAACACCTTCAGATGTGTTTGATGATATTTTTCTTTATTCACTTGGATAGTTTGATCGTTGATTGATGGAGTAATATGAGTTTCTTAACCTGACAGATTAACAGGATTTATGTTATGTTAACAGAGCAACAAGCAAACATATTTTTACATCTATGCAAATACAGTGGGGAAAAAAGTATTTAGTCAGTCACCAATTGTGCAAGTTCTCCCACTTAAAAAGATGAGAGATGCCTGTAATTGACATCATAGGTAGACCTCAACAATGAGAGACAAAATGAGAAAATAAATTCAGAAAATCACATTGTCTGATTTTTAAAGAATTTATTTGCAAATAATGGTGGAAAATAAGTATTTGGTCAATAACAAAAGTTCATCTCAATACTTTGTTATATATCCTTTGTTGGCAATGACAGAGGTCAAATGTTTTCTGTAAGTCTTCGCAAGGGTGGCACACACCGTTGCTGGTATGTTGGCCAATTCCTCCATGCAGATCTTCTCTAGAGCAGTGATGTTTTGGGGCTGTCGGCGGGCAACACAGACTTTCAACTCCCTCCAAAGGTTTTCTATTGGGTTGAGATCTGGAGACTAGGCCACTCCAGGACCTTGAAATGCTTCTTACAAAGCCACTCCTTTGTTGCCCTGGCAGTGTGCTTGGGATCATTGTCATGCTGAAAGACCCAGCCACGTTTCATCTTCAATGCCCTTGCTGATGAAAGGAGGTTTGCACTCAGAATCTCACAACACATGGCCCCATTCATTCTTTCATGTACAGGGACCAGTCCCTTTGCAGAGAAACAGCCCCAAAGCATGATGTTGCCACCCCCATGCTTCACAGTTGGTATGGTGTTCTTTGGATGCAACTCAGCATTCACTCTCCTCCAAACACAACCAAACAGTTCTACTTTGGTTTCATCTGACCATAAGACATTCTCCCAATACTCTTCCGGAACATCCAAATGCTCTCTAGCAAACTTCAGACGTGCCCGGATATGTACTGGCTTAAGCAGGGGAACACGTCTGGCACTGCAAGATCTGAGTCCCTGGCGGCGTAGTGTGTTACTGACGGTAGCCTTTGTAACATTGGTCCCAGCTTTCTGCAGGTCATTTACTAGGTCCCCCGTGTGGTTCTGGGATTTTTGCTCACCGTTCTTGTGATCATTTTGACCCCATGGGCTGAGATCTTGCGTGGAGCCCCTGATCGAGGGAGATTAGCAGTGGTCTTGTAGGTCTTCCATTTTCTGAGTATTGCTCCCACAGTAGATTTCTTCACACCAAGCTGCTTGCCTATTGCAGATTCAGTCTTCCCAGCCTGGTGCAGGTCTACAATTTAGTTCGGCAGCTCTTTGGTCTTCACCATAGTGGAGTTTGAGGTTGTGGGCAGGTGTCTTTTATACTGTTAACGAGTTCAAACAAGTGCCATTAATACAGGTAATGAGTGGAGGACAGAGAAGCCTCTTATTATTTAGTTATTTAACATTAAGGAGTACTTACATTTATTCTACATTACATTTGGTTACATTTATACTGTCTTACATTTACATCACAGAGGGCCACATCAGCATAATGGATGCCCTTTGAGGGCAACCATTATGCTGAAGTGGCCCTTTGTGAAAATGAGTTTGACACCCCTGCTTTAGATCTTCCTTCCTCTTCCTTCCTCTTCCGTCTCTCTCACTGGCTCTATTAGGAGCAGAAGCAGTTGGAGAAGCTGAACTTTGAGAAAGACCTGGAGGAAAAGCAGAGAGAACAAGCACAGCTTGTTGTCCTTAACAACTCCCGCAAAGAGGGCATGCTACTGTCCGTCAAACTGGTACTCAGAGCACATAGACGCATTTACACAGCAACATATAGTTTGGAATACAGTTCTCTTTGTCAATTGATGAAATCATGTTTATTCATAAAAAAAAAAACGTAAACCTAAACCTGATGCTTTTTTTATCCTGTAGTTGTGATGTCAGTGCTCATCAGCACCTTTCATGTGTGACAAAAGATTTTCAGTGGTGTTTAAGCTAAATCTATTCAGTGATTAACTGTTTATTTTCAAGTTTAAACAAAACAATTAACAAGATATGCATCATGAAATCATACTAGGAAAAGGGTGGTTGAGACCCATCCATACTCTCCACCCCATGACACCCACCAGTTCATCATACAAGTACAATATTCAAAAGCAATAAATAAAATATTATTATGAATACAGTAAAGAGAGCAAACTGGTAAACTTCTTGGCAGCATTTTCCCCAAGTCTTTAATGTGCCTCCTTTTAGTACCATAAATCAGAGCGGTTGAGAGTTCCAGACTAACAACATTAACCAATTTTGTTAACGTCAAGAATGAGGAGACGGTGTGTTGCTCAAAGAAGAGTAATATAAATGGCTGACACTCAAAATACCTGAGAAAAATATTTTGTGTGTTGCAGAATAAACTCAGCATATACATAAATATCTATTTTGTGCTATTGAGTCATGCTATTTTATGATTCCTATATAATTTCAATGGAAGAGCAAGAAATTTGCCAAAGGTTTCATTGGTTATGTTTTTAAATGGTTTGCTATGTAATCACTATTTAGCTCCATGCATAATCAACCACTGTTTTTGTGCCTCAGGAGCAGGAACGCCTGGAGAAGGACGTGTACCAGCAACAGAAGGCTCAGGATGCCGAGAGGCAGAGAATTCTGGAGAAGGTTCGGCAGGCTGAGACCAGCATAGCCACCCGCATCACTAACCTCCTGCTGGATAACAAACGGTGGGAAAATGGAGTGTGTGGAGAGAAGTTGCATTTACCAGATACCTATATATAAAGAGTTAAATGTCAGTTAATGACAAAGTGAGCATTTAGTGAGCATACAAAAAAAGAATTCCAGTGATTTACTCTTGTTTTCAGTGTCTCTTGTTTTGTTTGGACTCAGGCTAAACAATATTTAAAAGGAAAAGTATCATATATATGAAATACATATATGTTTCAAATGGCACATTCTGTGAAGTACTGCGAATGCTGATGTTGAGATAACAAGAAATGATGATCTTTGCTTTAGAACTGATTCTCATTGTACAAATGAATGTACTCCTGTGTTTACAGCCAAGCTAAGAGTGCTGAGATTCTGCAGGCGATGGAAGAGGACCGGTAAGCACAGGCTGCAGTCAATTGATCCTGCTGATGGAAAATGGGCTTTATATTTAGCATGTGCAGAACCATTTATCCACTGAGACCAAATATCAGATCTATTTCTAGATCCAGTGATTATGATTCGTCTTCTTGGTAGAATTTTGCATCTTTTTATGTTACAGATTATAGCATGGCCAAGAACAAAGCTAGTACCAGAATTGGACAACAGTAGATTTTGTTTTGAGTAGAGGAGTGGACTGTGAGAGGAGAAGGACATGTCTGATTAATAGAGCTATGATACTTCATTCATAAAAAAACAGTGGTTAATCTTTAGCTTCCTGGTCAGAGAGATTTATGAGTTTGTATGATAATAATGCATAATAATAGTGCTTTGTATGTACATCTATATGACCACCGCAGTGCTCCAACATATAGTAAAAAAGCCATCCCTGGGCAATAGAGACAGTTACTCCAACAAAAGCAGGATACGAACTGTTTAATGCCCTTGATTTTGGAAGAAAGAATGAACGAGTAGGTTATTGTTCAGTCTTTTCTATTGTAATTGTTAAAAAACTCTAAATTCGAGTAGTTGTGTATATAATAATTGGTAGATGGAAGAGGTATGGTAGTAATTATTACTGTAATTGATAGTGACGACCCTGCTGATTAGACTTAATTTGTAAAGTTCTGTCTGTTTGAAGGATCCGAATGGAGCAGCTAACTGCCATCACACAGGAAGAGGCCAACTCTCTGAGGAAAAGAGAGGTTGCAGGTATACATGGGATATGATTTATTGCTGTATCAATACAAATACCATACAAGTCATTCTTTTGAAAATAATTCCAAAACACACACCTGCAGCATGAAATAATTTAGTTACTCCGCAAATCAATGTCTTAGATTAATATCATTTTTCTTTTTCTTACAAATGTAGTCAATCAGTCATGATGTGTTGGGTATTTGCTGTATCTCTCTGTAGTACTGCAATGAAACAACAAGGCTAATGTAGCTTGCAAGTTAAGGAAACATGAGATCACTCAACAACCTGAAATGGTTTTAGGCACCAGTGTGATTTAGGCCTGTAGTTTGTATTACGGTATTTGGTGAAATATACACTATAGGTCTCAATGTTTGTGGACGTTAATGAATGTGTTATGTTACTTTAAGTTGAGCCCATTGTTGCACACACACAGCAAGATAAACTTTTTTTCTCCAATTCAAAGTCCAGGGGCGATGGTAGGCTTAGGCTTGGAGGCAAATTAGAACAGCTCTATGTATCTATCTATCTATCTATATATATATATAGATAGATAGATAGATAGATCACTGATCACTTCATTATGTACTCTAATTACTCTGTATACTTTATTATCCTCTTTTTACCTGTTCTTCAGTGACCACAGGACCACCACAAAGCAGCTATTATTTTGGTGGTGGATCATTGTGTGTGTTAGTGGTGTGTGTTTGTGTGAAGTCAAGGAACATCCTCTTAAAGCAATGTATAGTATAATGTAATGTATTATATCAATGATGTCACTAGTTATTTATTGTTTATTGCTGGATTTTGAATCTCCTATCATTATATGTCAGCTCACAATAATATGTTTTCCAGTTGCCATGCAGACCATGTTATCTGAGAGCTACTCAATGAGGTTACTGCAGGAGGCTAGTGAGGCCAGGAGACAGAGTTTGATGTCTGAAGCTTGCAAGAGGTACAAGCAAATGTCAAAGATTTCTGCACTGTAACTTTTATCACTCTTAGAAATCTGACTACTAATATATCTCTGTCTAGTATGCAAACACTGGACAAGAAGTTTGAGCAGGTGCTGTCTCTACAGCAGCTAGACAAAAGCAAAGCCATCAGCCAGATCCTTCAGGAGGTAAGGAACCTTCTTATTTAAATGTTTATTGGAAGCAGGTGCATTTCTCCAACAGCATGTTTTCTTGCGTGACTGAATGAGTTTTGCCATTATATTTAGTGACAGTTTGACCCTTTTTAACTTGCTCTTTGCTTTGTCTGGCAGGAAGAAATGCAGAAGGCAGCCTTTGAAGCCTTGCATCTCCAGAAGGACAGTGTGCACGGCTATATTCGTAATCAGGTAGATGACAGGATTGGAGGCAGCATTAAAGTTGATAGTTCCGCTAGGGCTTAAATTAACATATTTTTTCACTTACCCCAAAAGTAGTACATCAGCAAATACATGATATGATATACAAGGTATCATGGTATCATGGTATCAAACCGTTGTGCACTGGAGGCTAATGTAGTTGGGCTAAAATGGTCAAAAGCAGATCGATTTAAGGTTTCATGTACTGATTCTACTACTGTTTTTACTTTAGCTTTGCAATGCAAGTTTGTCCATTTTAATAGGTGGCCGCCTTAAAGAAACCTCTAGGTTGATCATTTGCATCTGTTGCTTTAAGGTTTAAGCTCTTGCTCTAAAACCAGCCATCAGCTTTGATAGCCTCACAGAGCTATCAACAAAAACCTTTGTTGTATGTTGTACCTTGTAAAATGGCGAGTTTTTTTTTCTGTGGGCAGTGGTGGCTCAGCGGTTAGAGCACCGGGTTATTGATGACAGCACTGTGGGTTCGATACACAGGCTCAGCAAGCTGCCACTGTTGGGCTCTTGAGCAAGTCTCTTAACCCTTACTGCTCCCTGGGCAGCGTGCCCACCGGTCCGGGCACGTGTGCTTACTGTCACTATGTGTCTGCTTACTAGTATGTGTGTGTTCACTGCACAGATGGTTTGAGGCTGAAGCCAAATTCCATCTGTGTCCGACACAGATGATAAATATTGGAGTCTTTGTCTGTTTTGCAGAAGAAGGAAAAGTCCTTTCAATTATGGCAGAAATGGAGATACAAAGTTTTTGCATGACCGCGATGATATAATGATATACTACACTGTTTTTTGTCCTCGGTCAACCACACCTCACCTGTTAATTGCCAGTTTTAGTAGGTCTGTTAGAGCAGGGAAATCAACAAACTGTGTCGGATTCAAGCTCCCATTCCTCAGCCTTGGGTTAGAGTGGTTATTTGGTATGCTATCCCAGTAGTCTTTTAGAGCCACTGTATTTCCACCCATTCGATCACAGGTTTGAGACTGATCTTGGTCTTTAGAAGTCATCTCCAGCAAACCATTGCAAAGTATTTTTTTCAATTTTATTTGGCAGCTTGTTCAGTCCACCCCCTTTGCTTACCGCCACCAGTGTAATATTCATGTTGCTCAAAACATTACTGGTGGCTGTGTTTTCTCATTTGTTCAGTATTTTGGCTCCATTGGGACCATTCACCCTCCCTGTGTCTTCATGTCTCTAGATTAAGCTAATTGAGGCAGAATTAAAGCAGCTGACAAAGCTGGAGGTTAAAAGGAGGAATCTGGATGCAGAGAACCTGCAGGTATGTTGGTAAAGTAGAATCTCTGGTGGCTTTATCTGTAATCTGTTTTTTTGTGCAAAAGCAATTTCCACATCTATTTCTGCATCTGATTTTTTTTTCTTTTTCCCTTCCATATGCTCTTTTGCTTCTATCATTGTCCACTTAGCACCTCATATTCGCAGTCAAATTGCATTTGTTTTTTGTTTTTTTGAACGGTTCTCTCTGTGTGTGTCATTTGTCCGTGATAGGAAGTGTTGGGAGAGCAGAGGGAAGCTCTGACAGACATGCTGCAGCAGTTACTGAAGCAGAAAGACCAGAGAGAGATGCAGCTCAAGCAGGTCTTGGTAAGGCCATTGCTGACCCAGGATGGATTTCTATCAGCCGAAGTGTTAAAATCAACAGGGCATGCTGGTCTCAGATCATTTAAACAGAGCTACTTTCAATATCTCAGTGACTGTCACCACATAAGCTGTTTATTTCAACACACTGTGGGTTTGTCTATCTATAGACCTAGCCACCACAAATCTAGTTTTTATAGCTGCTGTTGCACTTGGTCAAACTTTACAGATTTTAATAAAAAAAACAGATTTTGCACTGCCAAAATAATGACATTGAGGAAAATCATTTCTGTTCAACCTAATGAGACATTGTGTCATGTCACGCTGTGAGGTGAGATTTGGGGGTATTTCAAGAAGCAAAGTCTCACTTTCATATTATGTCAAAAATGAAGTTTTTGACTGCAACAATCTTTGGGTAAATATGCTTGTTCTCATACTGGATGAGAAATCTTGGATACACTGTAAATAGTGTGCATTATGTACATGTACTGTAACATTTGATAAACATTGAGGTCAAAGCAGAATACATAATTTAGGTTTTAAACACTAGTGGTAAATAAGATCACTTATTTTCAAAGTCAATTACAAGCGCTGTAGGGTTTAGACACTGATGTTTATTTGATTACACTAAGGCTTTCACTTGTTTGTTTTTACATAGTGGGACAGGTCAAATAACTTTGTAATGTGTTAAAACCTTCCTTTGGATTTATAGCTTTTGTATATATAAAAAAAGTTGTATGTAAAGGTTTTCTTTTTTTGCCATGAGGCTTAAAGTACTTTCTAAGACTTTTAGTGAAGCATTACTTGCAGATTCTGAATTTTGATCTTTTGATATTTTTTTCTGTAGGTGGAGATGGAGCTGAAGAGTGACTCCACTCAGCAGAACTACTGGATGATTCAGTATCAAAGGCTGCTGGATGCCAAGCCGCTGTCCCTACGAATGCAGGTTAGCACGGCTGCAGTCTGCTCAGCAGGGATTCAGCACTCCTGCACTACACATAACGCTACACATTATGACTGATTTCCTACAGGAAAGTTGTAATTAGCCTTCTCTGCCTTCCTCTCAGGAAGCTGGTGTGGATAAGGATCTGGTGAGTTTGTTGTGTAAGCTGTCTGCCCAGCACTACCTGCCAATCATAGCTCATCATCGAATCACAGCAGAGGCTCTGCGTCACATGACCTCTACAGATCTCAGCAAGGTCGGTCCTCCTCTTTACTGACGTTTCCTTGTGCCTGTGTGTTATTTAGTAACTCCATTTAGAAGAAATCTTAGTATTGTTAGTTACCATAGTGAAAGTTCTCGTTAAATAAGTAGTTTGGTTTAAAAAAGCAAAAGTACAGGCTTACAATTCAGGCTTCCAGATAGCTGTTAGTACACTGTTTGTACTGTTGTAAAGAAAACAAGTTACGAGTTTATTAAAGTCTTTGTTAATTAAGGTTCTTTGTTCAATAAAGCCTACATTTCTAAATGATTAATTCTGTGTAATTGCATTAGTTGTAATAATGCACAATGCAGTTATTAGTGTGTGATTGGCAGCACTTTAATTTTTTAAAAAACCAAACTTCTATCATGTCAGTATGTGTTCCGTACAAGAGTTCAGCATTTGGTTGTTAAAAAGGGTTGAAACTAACATCCACCCTGTTTACATGTTGTACAATGGACATCAATAATTAGAGGAATTTACAGGGTGGTAACAAAGTGTTTATTTTGTACTATTACAATTAATATTGCAAATTTGTGTTCTCGTTATTTTTAGAGAAAACAGTGTTTAATAGAGTGTTTTAAAGAGAGATTATTTTGCTGAACTGTTTCTTTAACTGTCTCAATTATTTTCTGCTCTATTTTCTGTCTTGCTATCTCAGCTGGGGATCAATGAAGTGGGAGTGCAAAAATCTCTCCTTCGCTGGGCCAGAGAACAGCCAAGTAAGCAGCACCTTACATTTCACTTTCTTAAGAATGTCAGCCAGAGTTGGAGAGAGAACAGTTGGCCTTTCTCCCGACATCACTCTTAGTGTGGTGTTAGAGGGCACAAAAGAGGAAATGTCTCCTAGAGGCATTGCTAGTGAGTTCAAAGGAACGAGGATTGGGTAATTGGGCTTCCAAATTGTGAAGAAAATGGAGTAATATTAGAAATGAATCAAATAGTTCTTATTAAAAAAAAATCAAATTAAGTGATTAGTTCTGTCCCTACAGTGGCCATACAAATTGCACTGGTCAACCTGGTCAACCTTAGAGCCTCTGTTGGATCAGTTAAATCTGTGGATAAGTACACATACTTACTTACAATAGCCAATATGTTCTGTCTAGGCAATGAGTCAGAGTGAGATTGTAACCCACTATTATTTTGTTATATAATAAGGTAGATAGAGTGTGAAAAAGAAGAAAGTATTTTGCCCCCAATTTTTACACACATGTATATTAGTGGAATAACAGATTGTGCTCGAATAGTTTCTATATTTTCTTTGGTAAACTGACTAATGACTGTTTAGTACATGTGACTTAAACCCTGTTGTCCTAAATAACCAAAACAGAGCTGTAAAACGGACCAGTTCCAAAAGTTAAACCAAAGTCAAACCAACCAAAGTCAAATGCCTTACAAATGGACATGTTTACACTTAGATTCGCATGGAGTTCCAATGTCTCGCTATTCAGGTTCTCCTAAGAAACTTCAGGAGGAACAGGAAGCTGGTCCAGTTTTACCCAGCGCCCCCCTGCAACAGCAGCTGACTCCACCACTCACCCCCAAGACCCCCCTCACTCCAACAGCACCCAGCCCAGTGGATGGACCCAGCAGCTCTGAGTGTGTGGTGTGCATGGAGGCTGGGGTAAGCGTTTTTTAACCTTTCAACACCTGGGTCAAGTTATTATTATATTATTATGTTTTTAACATTAAGTTATTATTGTCATTTTGCAAGACATTTGATTCATTATTCATAATTACTTTACTTTAAATCAAATCCAAAAGTCTTTATCCTAAAAACACTAAGGTGGTGTAAGAAGTGGCATGTAATGACTTGTTAATTAACTGATTATTTAAATTTAGAACCTGAACTTAATAAAAAAGAAATGAATCACAACAGATATGGAGTATTGGTTAAATTTTATATATACGCTTGATTAAATTTGTCCATCAAAATCCATGAATGCTACTAGACAGACCTTAGGTGAGTTGTCGTGGAATTATGTATGGGCTTTATATACAGGTGTGTCTGTGTGTCACTGTGTGTGTGTAGGTTGAGTGTGTTTGTTACTTCTGTAATGTCAGTTATCGTGCACTGTGAGCTACTGTAACCAAAAACAAATTCCTTGTATGTGTAAGCATACTTGGCCAATAAAGTCAGATTCTGATTCTGATTCTGATCCAGTGTAAACAACAAGTAGAATTCCTAGACGAGTAAGTTTCAGACAACACTACAGTATTTAAATCACTTTCCAGCCTTTGGTGGGTAAGATCAAGTTCAGTATCTGTACTTACACTATATGGACAAAAGTATTGGGACACCTGCTTATTCTTTGTTTCTTATGAAATTGAGGGTATTAAAAAGTTTATCCTGCTTTTGTTGGAGTAACTGGTTGTCTCTACTGTCCAGGGAAGGCTTTCTACTACATTTTGGAGCATTGCTGTAAGGATTTAATTGCCTTCAGCAAAAAGAGCTTTAGTGAGGTCAGGATATTAGATAATCAGAATCCAAATCTCTTTATTTCGCCAAGTATGTTACACATACAAGGGATTTTACTTACATTTACATTTAAGGCTTTTAGCACATGCTCTTATTCAGAGCGACTTACAAAAGTGCTTTGCTATTTACCCAAGGATAACCTCAGCTAGTTTAAATAGGCTAAACATTCAAAGATATCTCTAAGTTTAGAAACTACTACACACAAGTCAATAAGGTGATCACTCTACTATTCGCACAAGTATTTTAGGAAGAGGTGGGCCTTCAGTCTACGTTTGAAGACAGTGAGCCTGGTCTGTTCTTGGCTTTGTAGACCAGCGTCAAGGTTTTGAATCTGATGCGGGCAGCAGCTACAGGAAGCCAGTGAAAAGAGATCGCAGCAGTGGAGTGACATGGCTGAATTTAGAAACGTTGTAACTTTGTGTTACTACATCCTAGGCTCCCCAGCTCACTCCAGAAGTATTGACTGGAGCATCATCATTCCAGAGAACACAGTTCCACTTCTATACAGCTCAATCTAGCCCACACCTGGAAATAGGCATGGTGCCAATCAGTCCATGTATATTTGCTATTTTGTTCGCAGTACTTCTCTCCTGGGACTTGTGTGTGCATCAGCAACATAAAGTGTCTGGATGCATTTATTAGAAGGGGTGTCCACAAATATTTGGACATTTATCAGTTTAGTAACTGATCTATCTTCATATGAGGACTACATATTCCATTGATTCTTTGAAGAGCTGGAAGAGGAGCTTGCTCTTTCTGCTCCATACATTGACCTTGTATTTTGCAGAACCCTCAGGAACGGCGCATGTTGTTTGGGGCAGTAGCTCAGTGATTAGAGCACTGGTTTATTGATCACAAGGTTGTGGGTTTGATACCCAGGTCCAAAAGTCTGCCACTGCTGGGCCCCTTAACTCTCTCTGCTCCAGGGGTGCTGCAGCATGGCTGACCCTGTGCTCGGACCTGTATTTCTAAACTGGGATATGTAAAGAGAAAAATGCCATTTTACTGTACAAATAAACAAGAGCGAGCATATTCCTGCTGCATCAAGCCATTGACTCACAATGTGTACTTTGCTCCCTGTCTTGTTTTCCAGTCTCAAGTGGTCTACCTTCCATGTGGACATGTGTGCTGTTGCCTAGTGTGCAGCGACGCTCTGCATTCCTGCCCACTGTGCCGCAGTGTCATCACTCAGCGCATCCGCCTTTACCACGGCTGAACCCTTTCAGCACACGACAGCCTTCCAAACTGTATCCTGACCTGGTCTTCACTCACTCAGGTCCTTCTCTGGATTATTATAATTTCAGACTCGTCCAGTTTCACTCTTTCTGCATGAAGTGATAGTTATTTCAAATGCTGTAAGTTGTATCCACTCCTGCACTTTCCCATCTCAGCTGGCCAATCGAATGGGAGTATTTCTAGCAGGACAGCTAGATGCTGAAAGACTGTGACCTCAGTATATGTATTTAAACTGGTGTGCTGTCCTGAACTTGGAGTGTTGTAAAAGAAAGAGAAGGGAAATAATTGAAGATTATTTAGCGATAGTTCCAATGGTACCCACTTGCACTATTTAAGCATTTGTGCCTTTCTTGTGTCTAATGTCTGTTCTCCCTGAATCACAACTAGTACAACACAGTATCTATTACATTCATCCAGCTGAGCTAAGAAAAGAGCTTAAAAAACATTTACTAACTCGCTTCTTTTTTTTGCTGCGCTCGGGTCTTATGTCAGCAGTTGACTTAAAATGGTTACAGATGCTATAGACCTATTTAAAAGAAAACATTTCTCAACCTAAGCTCTGTCAGCCAAAGCTTTGGCATGGTTGATTACAAGACTTTTGACAGTTCCCATGACATATTCTTAAAATACATTTATGGGCACGTTGCTTTTGCAAAAGAGATGTGAGGGAAGAGCCTTTTAAAGGTTTAAAGAAGTTTATGTAACGGTTCTTTACCACATTAATGGTTCTTAACACGTATCTCTTTTACAAACATGGTTCTTCTATAGCATTGCTCAAAGAACCCTTTCTAGCACCTTTATTTATTTTTAGCGTATCTAAGTGTAAAAGGCGTCCCGAACCAACGGACCAAGGTGGTCTCAATCCAGATCAAGTGAATCATGGTCTGATTCGTTTGCTGTGTAAAAGCACTCTTTTGGATTGTTCAGACTTTCGTCCCAATTACAGGAAGTTGAGGCAGGAGCGGTAGAGCAGCAAAAATGAAGAGGAAGAGGAGTAGACAAAATGATTACCGTCTTTTCCTCCTTTTCGGTCGAATAAGATATAATTGCTGCACGACAAGCACAGTCATTTGGTGAATTATAATTAGTTTCAACTACTGTGCCTGAAGCCGGTGCTGCTGGTATATGTACCATAATATGAGCAAGAAAGTAGTAAAGAAAAGAATCTGGTCATTCATTTTATGTTGGAAAGGATACCCACTGAATTGACAACACACAGACGTCAGACGCACGTCCTTCTGCAGACAATCAGTGTCAAGTTTAGGAAGATTTAGTCCACGTAGGTGGTGACGCCGGAATATGACGTATCGTGCTCTTCATCAAGTTCTTCAGTGCGCTCGCAAAACTGCAGTGTGAAACCAAAATTAACTGGACCAAATGCGTACAACGCAACAAAAAGACAAACCTTGGTCCAGACTTTCAGGCAACAGGCCAGGACTGTTCAGTTCTGATCCTGGGCAACCAGTGTCCAACACTGTTTTGTTGACTTCCATGGTCAGCCACACTTGATCCAACTTGTCTCTAAAGTGTTAGGTTTGGTAGGTGTGTTACTGTTCTAGGATACTGAAGGGTAAAATGCAAAGAGTTTCGTACTGCTGAGGTCACCTCAACCCACACCACCAAACAAAGAAAGCCTCTAATTTATTTCAAAAGTTTACTTTTTACTTGTATGTACTTGACTAATGCTTGAATGTTGATAGTTGTTTTTTGTTAATCATTCAAGTGCAGTTTTGGCTTCCGTAGTATTATTTTTTTTATTGTAATTGTAACAAAAAGTGATCCTTCCTTTACTAAAGTACAGTTCCTCTGTCCTTTTTCACCCTGCCCATAAACCAAGCTCTAAAACCTGTTGCCTCATTACCCCTGTAGTTTTGCTGTTAGTTTTTAAACTCACTGCTGTGTATTCGGCCCAGATATATAAACACACACTTATATTACCAAGTTCATTTGAACATATGCCAAAACGCAAAAACAACAAAAATCCTTATCCACTAAAGTGCTCTTATAACTAAGCATGCTTTGGACTACGCAACTCCTGTACACAGTGAAAAGTGTTTCATCCGTTCAACCAAAATAATTACTTCATGCAATTGAACTGGGTTTATTCAACTCATACTCTGAATTAACCATTTTTCAATACAAGTAAATGTATATGAAAGATTTAGTAAATTTAAGGAAAATACTAAGTATATGTGCATGATGTAAAACTTGTATTTATAGTAAGAAAGTCCTGCAGTCTCGTCCAAAATGACTAATTTGTATTATTGCCCTCAGCCTAGTTATATACTCCAGTTATACACAAATCTAACTGTTAGCAACCTATAAACATGTCTCCATCTGTTGATGTAACTGTCAAGTTGTGAATGTTAAGTTAACAAAACTAGGTTACAAAAACAAGTAAAAAGCCTCCCTGGAAAAGTTTCATGCTGTATACTCTTTGACTGCATATTATCTTAAGAAATGTATTTATGTAACAAAAAGTCTACAGTTTAACTCTATTCTAGCATGTTCAGGTAAAAAAAATAGGATGAGCAAGTCATTGGTGTTTGTTGGTAATATTAAAGTATTGCCTCAGTCCTCATTTTCACTCAATATCTATTAAGATTTCCTAAATGACATGCCTTAGTGTGTATGTTTGCCTTAAATGTGAAGCCCTGTCATTTTGTCTTGTGTTTTCCACCATCAGACACTGTATGTGTATGAATAGTGGATGGATTATGATTTTTGTAAGGATCTTCTGAGGTAGACATCTACCGTTCAGTTGTGTCAAATTGTGAGATTAGTACTTTATTGGTGTAATCTTAGAAATATATAAAATAAACTTGCTTGACACATGACTCAGCTAAAGTGTTCCTTTACAAGCCACAATGTTACTCAGTCTTAATGACCTATGACCTTTTAACATTTCACTTGCATGTAAATACATTTGGAAAAATATCACTTTCATGCAAAAGCCTTCTATCTCCATGTTTTTGCAGTTTTTGACATATGAAATGTCTTTTACATTGTGTCAGAAGTTCACAATAAATCGACCAACAGAAATGCTCCAAAATGACATGGAATAAGATCTTTTTACACTGACTTCCATTGAAAGTTATTTATATTTCTTTGTCCTGTAAATGTTCAATTTTGGAGATTGTTTTTTGCGTGACAGCAATGGTATTAATGATATACATTTGCTGATAAAGGTGCCCTCAAAAGTTTTTAGTGTTAATATATAAAAACATGTATACACTTTAATTTCAGCTGCCATCACGTTTAGTCCAGTTAATGATCCTAGTATCTGAGTAATGTTGGTTTAGAAATTAGATACATGAATATCCAATCCAGTCTAGTTGTGAGGGATGCTAACCCCTCACAACTTCTACACCCTCCCTATTTAAATCTTCGGAGCAGCTAGCATTATTTTCATCTCCATGCTCATCACTCTGTGTGTCCATTGACTGCCCATCTAGAACCAAAGCTATTGATGAATCGCAAGTCAGCTCAGATGAGTCCAGGTGGGTCGTTTGTCTTGCAGTCACGTAGGTCTGGTCAAGGCTTGCCTGTAAAGGATCCTCTTTTTCACATTTTATTCCACTTTCCTCCATCTTCTCCTCCTTCCCCGTCTCTTCTGTAGGGAGACACTTCTCTTCATAGCCTGCTTCACCATCTGCTGCGGAGACGACCTCCGGGGGTTGTTTAAGAAGTTGCATAGTCACATGCTAAAGTGGGGAAAAAAAACAATTTAGTTTTATATGCAAAATACACGATATAGCATCCTGATTAATTACTACAGTACCAGCATGATTGTGTTCTCTATAACTTATGAACAGCTTACGCACTAAGCGGTTCTCAGGATTCTCCATTGTTGGAAGCACAGCACACTTTCATAAACCTGTGTGATGAGGACCACACTTCAATGGTGAATACCTAGGGGTGCTTCCTAACTGCGTACTCAAAGTTCAGTATCTACTATGGTTTTAATAATACATGATTGTCCCACAATGCAGTGTGAAACACAATTTGAGGGAAGGGGGGAAAAAAAGCCAGGAACACAATGCATGTTAGCATAGCAACGCTTCATCACTTTCTGTACAAAACACGCTAGTATGTTTATATATTTTGTGTACTAACCTGCCACACCCACTCTACATTAACATCACTTGATTATTTGGGTTGTTTTTATCTAGTTAAAGAACCAAAAAACAATTACATTTCAGGTCCCATGTATGCAGAAAACATCTACTACAAAATACTATTGTGTTTTCTGACTGCTCAAAACCTACCTTGATGGTCTTGAGGAGCATCTTTAAAACAGAGTCACCAGTGTAGGAGCCCTGCAGTGCAAACTGTCCCTTTAGAGAGTGGAACAGTCTATTCATCACTTGCTTGACCTGTACCAGACACACCACACATTCAGTACACTCACATCCCAATAAATACCATTAAACTTAAAGAACAGTGGTGGACTGATCGGTCTTCAATAAATGAAATGAGAAGATAAGTCTGCAAGATGTTAGAAGTGCAAGTCACATGCTAGTTTCCTCTGAAGATGAAATGTGTTCTTTGTTTGGTTTTCATAGTTTATTGGTTAGCACAGTGTTTCTCAACCCTGGTCCTGGAGGCGCCCTGTCCTGCACATGGGAGTGGACTCCCTCTTTTAACTCACCCACTGAAACTCTGAAAATGCTTGTTAATCAGCGGATTTGTGGAATCAAGTGTGCTGGGAGCAGGGAAAGCACTAAAATGTGCAGGGAAGGGTGCCTCCAGGACCAGAGATGAGAAACACTGGGTTAGCAGGTTTTTTGCCCGTTTTACACAGATGAACAGAAATTCTATGTGGGTTAATTATTATTATAATAATATATTATTGGATTTCAATTTAAATTACATTAAAATACATTTGTACAGTGTTATTCAAATACGCTGACCGACTGTCCACTTCTTTTCTTCATCCTGCTGAAAACTGAATCACGACATCTGATGTTTTTATTCTATAAAACTGGAACCATAATTTTGGCTGCTGTAGAAGAAATAGATGAATGCTGCTCCTCACCTGAGCAGCCAAATGGGTCTCCAGCAGTTCTTTCTCACTCTCTGCTTTCTTCTGTAACGTTGCACACTATGGCATACAGAAACAAATTAAATTCAGACCGAATACACATCTGACTGCCATCTTTTTTTTGTCTGCAGCACTCATACCTGTTCACGCAACTGATTAACCACTCCTTCCAGTTTCACTTTCTGCACCTTCACGGTTGCATCACACATCTCTTGCCACTCTAGAGCCAGCTCAGCCTGTAGATTAACACGAAGGCAACACAAAAGACAAAAGGTTTGTCTAAATTGCTGACCGGTATTATCAGTATTTGTAGAAGATTTGAGTACAGGACCAGGCCCACCATACAAATGTTTATACATTAGACTGAATTATAATGATGCCAATTCATTTGCCTGCGCAGTGTGTTCATATTTTTACCATGTTCGTTATTTTTAAATCAATTATTTAAATCAAAAGTATATCCCAGTCTTAAAGATTTAAACCTGTCAACACTCGCTGTAAAACTTAATGCATTACACAAAAACTCATACAGTCTAGCATACATAGCATGAACTTGATCGCAGAGTACTTCGTTAAACTAAGCAAGGGGTGTAACAGAGCCCTAAAATGAGCCTTCCAAAAAGTACACAAATCAGGAATGAGAGGGCCATTTGAGAGAAGCTCCACTTCACTTTCATTTATTTTCAGGCGTCCAGAAAATGTAGCAGGAAAGATGCTCTTAGAATACTCTAATGTAATGTTTAAGGTAGAAGCTTTTCAATAATGAAAATAAAATGTCACTATAATATATTTTAAATACATATCATTACAATTGCCTAAATAATTTACCAACTGAGACAGGAAATACATGCTACATCAATTTACAAAGCAGTTAAATATATTTTTATAAACTGTTTTTATTTTAGATAAAGTTAAAGACACTTCATGCCCTTTCTAAATAAGCAGGTATCCCAATACTACTACCATGTAGGTGTAGCTCTCTATGACGATACATTTTTTGTGACGTTTGTTAAAAATAAGATTGAGCTCAGAAAATAATTTATCCTTTGTTGGAGTACCTGTCCCTGCTGTCCAGGAAAGACTTTTTACTAGATTTTGGAACATTGCTGTGAGAATTTGATTACATTCAGAGTATTGGATGGCACACAATCATTCTAGAAAACACGGTTCCACTGCTTTTTACCCCTCTAGCCGTGTGTGTGTGTGCGCACATCAGCACATCTGTGTCAGCAATTGCTAAAACTTAGGGTAGCTGAATGTGTTTATTAGAAGGGGGTGTCCATAAACATTTGGACATTGTGTAGACTAAAGCCTAAAGCTTAAAGCACTTAAAGTTACTTTTTTATGTTCTAATATTCTATCATATTGGTGGACCCCTAGTTGTGATGACAGTTTATAGCTTTCTTATTAGTGAAGCACTAGATCACGCCAATATTTTGTGTGTACACCTATATCAAACTCTGCTCTGGGGTATTTTTGCATATTGACAGTAATACTGGCAGTTTAGAAGGGGTGACACAGAGTGGCAGATATACATTAAAACACATAAAACAAGCATCAAAGACCACAGGGGGAAAAAAAAAAATAAAAAATCAACAATATCAAACATCATAAAGCCACAATAAAACATTGTACAAGATACCCCCCCAATTCAGTTCACCTGTTGCCTGGTGTGTGCATCAGCGCAGACTCTGGCCCTCCTGAGCTGCTTGCGGAGCTGCTGGTTCTCCTCTTCACTGCTCCTGCGTTGTTCCTCCTGCTCCATCAGAAGACGCTCCCGTTCCAGCTGCCACTTCCTCTTCCTATCGGACAACATCTAGCAAGGCACACAGGAATCAGGGCACCAGCAAAATCAACTTTGTATTGGAATACATGCTAAATGAATGGATTCCAGAGACTCCTCACTTGAATCAAAGTCTCTGTATCTCTCTCAAACACATCGAAACACACACCTGTTCAAGGAGTTCTTTCTCAGTCCTGAAGTCATGGAGATCCTCCTCCATGGTTTTCATGGTCAGTTCCATCTTTCTGAACTTCTGTTTCTCTGCTCTCCACTGCTGCTGAGACTGCTCCCTTTCATTTCTCAGCTCTACAAACACAGAGACAGAATAAAGCACAAACAAAAAAGTAAGTATAGCAAATGCATACAAGCCTAACCTTTAGGAGCTGATACATTCACACAGTCAGAATATTATGGAATATTATGACCACCCCTGGTTCGGAATAAACTCTGCCAGTATATGAGCTCCACTTACCATGCAGGAGCACTTTGTAGTTCTGTAATTACATACTGTAGTCCCATCTTTTTCTCTGCATACTCCGTTAGCTTCCTTTTACTCTATTCCTCAATGGTCAGGACCCCACAGGACCACCACAGAGCAGCTATTTTTTTTTTTTTATTGGAGTTTTTAAACCCTGTCCACCCAAACACTCCAACCTAGTTTGTCCACCTTGTAGACGTAAAGTCAAAGACAGAAGCTGATCTGTTGCTGCACACAGTCCTTCATCAGTGGTCACAGGATGCTGCCCACAGGACTCTACTGGTTTAAACAACCACCAACCAGAAATATCTTCGGTCCGAGTTTACATTAAGGTGGACCAACTAGGTAGGAGCGTCCAACAGAATGGACAGTGAGTGGACACAGTGTTTAAAAACTCCAGCAGAACTGCTGTGACTGACATGGTGTTAGGTGGTGTTGTGCTGGTATGAGTGGCTCAATGTCACTGCAGTACTGAGAATGATCAATTAAGCACTGTGGGAGTCCTGGCCACCAATAGCTGTGGCATTACTGGGAATCAAACCTGTAGTGATCGGATGATAATCGGGTCTATGATTAGAGAGCTACGCCACTCAAGAGTCCCACAGGCACCTATCAACCATTACAATACCGTGTGCCTAATACAGAGTAGGCCCCCCTTGTGCCACCATGACACAGAGCCGACCATTTGAAGCAGGGTCTCCATAAGACCTCTGAAGGAATCCTGTCATGTCGTTAGTAGCAGATCCTTCAAGTACAGCAAGTTGTGAGGAGGGGCCTCCACAGGTCGCGTCAATAAGCCTGAGGTGATTGGTTTCCCCAGTCATCGGTTCACAAGTATATATTCTTGAACCACTTTGGGTAGGTACCCAGACCTGACTGATATTTTAAAGTTGTTCTGATCCAGTTGTCTAGCAATCCCTCATCAAAGTGCCTCAGATTCTTATGCGTGTCCATTTGTCCTTATTTAAAAACTTCATCTTCAAGTACAGATTTATTCACTTGCAGCCTAATATATCTCACCCCTTGACAGATGCTACTGTAGATAAAGATAATCAATGTTTTTCACTTTACCTGTCAGTGGTGCTAATGTTATGGCTGTGTATATTTAGGTACTATATAGAACCTTTTTTACTTGTGTGTAGGATTTTTAAAGTTATTTACCCATCAAAGCTCAACAGTTTCAATCACTGCAGTCTCCATTAACACAGCCAGAAGTGGCCACTGTTCCTCTACCTTCCACTTGAGCCTGCAGGGTGCTGATGAGGGCAAAGCGGCTCTGGCTTTCCTGCAGGGCAGAATTGAGTTGGGACTGCAGCTCTGCTGCCCTCTGCTGGTGATGCACCGCTTCATCCTGCAGCTCACACACACGAGAGGAGCAGGAACTCAGCTCTTCGGATAAACGCACCTGAATTTAGGGG
This sequence comes from Salminus brasiliensis, assembly GCF_030463535.1. Lineage (NCBI taxonomy): Eukaryota > Metazoa > Chordata > Actinopteri > Characiformes > Bryconidae > Salminus > Salminus brasiliensis. The sequence continues at coordinate 13,980,940 of NC_132878.1, forward strand.
GGTTAAAAGTAGGCCATCTGTTTCCATCCTGTTTTTCCACCATGTTTAGTTTTCAAATTTTTAAACATTTTATACAGCTAATTAATAATAAGCCTCATTACAATCTCCACTATTTAGGGAGCTTATTTAAAGGCGTTCATAAAATGTGAAAAAAGAATAGCTTGGATGCTTGAGAACTCATGCCACTCTAGAACTGACTGTACCTTTTCTTGTTCAGCTTGTAGCAGCCTGGCATGGTTGTGCTGGCTGCTGTTCTGCAGTGTATTGTTGCTCTCTTCCATCAGCAAACTGCTCTGCTCCATGTACCTAATGTTCTCACTCACTCACACACACACACACACACACACACACACACACACACACACACACACACACACACACACAGAGCTGAGAAATGCAGACTAAGCAAATGCAGTTCATGTCATATCCCCTTTACAGAACTCTCTATAACACCCTTCTGATCAATTAAATGTACATGTACAAGCTAAAATATAAAGAAAAAGAGAATATGGAGAACTCATGGTACACTATGTATAGTCTGGAAAGGCGAAGAGCTGATGTTGGATCAAAAAATGGCTTCAACTAATCCCAAAGATGTTTTAAAGAAGCTTTATGATTTTAATTCTACTCTCTGACCCAATAAGAAAAACATTTCTATACCATATTACCTATTACCTGTTTTCTTTTTTAGTATTGTAGTAAACTATGTTGTAATGTGGTGTAAAAGTACCCAACTGATGACTACCTATCTTCTTTACCTAAAGATGGGTGCCTTTATGGCCCTCAGCCCACTGCCAATACATCTGCTTTAACTCATCACAAAGGAGTTCAGAGATGCCTCATCAATCCTAATTTAACCTAATGAACAAGGTTCATTCAAGTGGTATTTTTTTGTGGGCTGATATTGTGTAATTATTCTGTAACAGTACATTCGCATGATGGAGAAGTGCTATAGTGCCACATATAAATGAAGAGGTAAAACATGCCAGTAATCCAGGTTTATGAAAGAGCAGATGCGTCTCTATGATGCAGTTTGCTCATAATGGCACGCTAATCCTAGCAGTATGTTCTATGAATCTGTCCAGAACAGTCTGAAATAAACTCCAAGTATTGAATATTACTCAGAGAAACAAACCTCTGCCTCTGTTCAATGAGCTCTCCTATTTTGAGTGTCTGCTCCTCCACTTTTGAATCTTTCTCCAGCACTTCTTTCTTCAGAGAGGCATTCTCCTGCAAAGTCAGACCACAAAAAACAGACTGGTTTACACAACCCAAGGTCCTTTTTTCAATTTCAATTGTTTAATGAGATGAACCTTACCTGAATGATTCTTTGTATGTTATGCAAGATCATGGCAGTTTCCAGGGATATGGCAGACATGCCAAAAGAACAGAAACCTTGCTTCTGCAGGTCTTCCACCTGGAAGAGAAAGAGATCACACCTACAGAATTCGACCTACATGAGCCTTTTTCCCTTCAGATAGGTTAGAAGATGTCTTGAAATTTCAAAATGTCTTGAAATTGTGTCACACCGTAAATGTACTTAGTTATAGAGGCTAGCTGATACTGCAGCACAGTATACAACCTTGGGATTTATAATGCAGCAACCAGAGCAGTTCAGTGGTTCATGTAGCTTTAATTTAGTTGGGCAAAGGTTCATGGTTTCATGTTTTTACAATCTTTTTAGCTAGATGATTCAGGAATAATCACAAAAGATAATTACAAAGCTAAAAGCTATGCAATGATATGCTACACTTCTTAAGCTAGAACAACCAAATGTTTCCTAAAAAACTGAAGCTCAGTCTTTCACTTCATTGTGGATAAATTTTGGCCCACTGGAAGGTCACATGTAAATCCATTTAAGGTCCTGACTCAGCATCTGGGTTCTATACAGGACTCTGGATTAAAAAATAAATTGATAAATAAAAAAGGAAGATTTTGTAGTGCTTTAGTCAATCAGAGGTGGCCCCATGCAGTAGACAAAAGCCCAACAAAAGCAGCATTAACTCTTCAGAAGAAACAATGAATGAGCAGGTGTCCCAAAACTTTTGTCCAAATTGTACTTATTAAAAACAATTACGTATTAAAAACAATTACAAATTAAAAACATGATCACTTTGATTACTGATATCAAGAAATGAAATTGTTTGCTTAGATTTAGGCTTAATTGAACCCAACATGGGTCTATAGCCATCAAAGTCAAAGGCCATATGCTATACCTTGGAGGCCAACTGTTCGAGTCTGTCAGCCACCCTTCCAACAGCCAATCGGACTTCAGTGTTATGTTGTCGTGCCTCGGTTAACAGGAAGGAGCTGATGTCAGCAACTTGAAGGAAACAAAAGGTCAGAAAATGTGTTAAATTTGGCCCTGTATCTGACGGTCTTTGAATGTGATGCATTTTAACACTACTAAAGAAATACATCAGTGGATGAAGGCTCTGAGAAAGTGTGTATTATACTAACCTTGGTATGGCATGTGTTGGGGTGGAACGACGGATGCAAAAGGCTGCAGCTGAGATGCAACGTAAGGCTGCTGAGCAGACACAGAACAAAGAAGGTCAAAAACAAACAACAACAACAACAACAACAACAACAACAACTACCAGAAAATTAAGCTGAAGGCAGCTTCAGTTATGCTGGAGGTGGAAGCCACATGAGAGCGTCCTCTTCATCACAACACCAAAAAAAGACAGAATCTGTAACCAACTTTCGAGTGTTTGTACACATTCCTCAACTGTTTGGGGGGAAACCTGTTTTTTAAAACTGTTAGATTAACCAGACTGATTTTGAGGAGGTCACACATGTAAATGCATGCCACAATTTGTTTTGACAGTTAATTCTTCCAAATGATAAAGCCAAAGCCCACATATTTCAACTATGTTGGCACTCATCAGGACTTTCGTCTTTAGGAGTTTAAACAAAAAGCAAATCAGATCAAGTATTATCAAATAAAAATAAATAAATAAATTAAAAAAAATACAAGGTGTCCCGAAAGTGTACCTGGAAAGCCCGACCTGAGGAGACATCCACGTGCTGGGAATATCCTGCAGCATTTGCCTCTGGGTGCTGAAAGGTGACAGTTTTTGGGGATACTACAAAAGAATCAAAGCATATTAAATTATTAGAAACAGAAAACGTAGGAAACAAATAATAATAGTGCTTTCTCACCAGCACAGGACGGAGGTTTGGAAGCCACGGGCTGTGGGATTACTTGAGGGGATGAATCACAAACTGGCCCAGACTCACCGACATTCTACACAGACAGATAGAAAGCAGATCAAATAGCAATGTGTAACCGCTGTATGTGAAGTATAAAGTTATATGGAGCAGGTTATAGGTTATAGGATTTGATACACAGTTGCAAGCAAAAGAAAGCAAACCATTTGAAACTGCCTGGATTTCTACACTGATTACTAATAAAATTACTAACTGGTCTGATCCAGGTCACAACTATAGACAAACACATACCTAAACTAATAACGCAGTCAGTTTTACTGTTCATGTCTTTTATTGAGCACGAAGAGTAATCATCCACATTGCAGGCTAGAAAAAGTAAGTGAACCTCTCTGTTAATGACTTCTCCATAAGCACTTACTTTTTCTTGTTCTGCCTGAATTGGGATGGCCCCTTGGAGGAAAGGCAACATGGGCTGACCCATCTTAGCCATGCGTGAGATGAGTTTGGCTTTGGCTGCATCAGAGTGCTGAGTTTAACAGGAAAAGAAAGAACAGTGAGGAAAATTTAAAACTAGAGTCACTGTGAGTTAGTGAATTACAATATTTACATTAACAACCCATATGTATTTTAAGGTTAATATGAATGCAAGATATTATTAAGGTAGGAAGGTAAGGTATAATGTCGTTTAGCTTATATTCCGAATGGCATTTCAGAAACGTGGGCATAGCTTTGCTCATGCTGCACTTGGTTTGGATAACAATGCTCTTCTAAAGCCTTTCTTTACTTACCTTTGGTAGCTCATTTAGAGGTCCTGATTTAGCATATGGTGCTTGATGTCTAAGGATTAAACAATTGGTAACTCAAAATCTCAATGACAAAACAGATTACGTTCATTGATCAAAAACTGTTGCACTTGTATCTTAAAAGTAAAATGTTGCTTTGGACAAACCTTTGGTCAGAGGTCACACATATGGCAGATTGGTTTGTACTTTCAACACTGGAGCTCTCTAGATCAGGGACTGGAGAAGCATTGGAAGAGTCTGCAGATGCACTGCTAAGGCAGTCTTCATCTTTGGAGAATTTAACCTTAAGGGGTAGTGGAATGAAGAAATGAAGAAACCACTCCATCAAGCAGCAAGAGTCAAACTGGTATACATGGGCTACTGAGATTGAGCAAATGCAAAATGTTTCAACAATCTTAACAAAGGAGTTGAGTCTCCTTCAGAATAAACAGATTAACCTACATGACAAATCTCCACATCAAACACCAGTGTGCTCATTGATGATACATGGCTTGGAACACCCTTTGACCCATAACCCATGCTGGGAGGGACGATAAGGAGCCGGCGCCCTCCTTTTTGCATCCCCACCATCCCTTCTTCCCAGCCCTGACACAGAGATTGCAAGAGAGAATTGGTTTCTCTGATGGTCCGAAGTTGGAAAAAAGTTTAATAACAGAAATTGAAAACCATCAATCATCATCCTCCTCCACTGGAATATACAACGACAAATAACAGAGATACATTATGTGGACAAAAGTATTGAGACACCTGCCCCTTCATTATCTCTTTAGAATTCAAAGGTATTCAAATTTGGTTATTCTGCTTTTGTTGAAGTAACTGTCCCTACTATCCAAATGGGGCTTTCTACTAGTTTTTTCTACTAACTGTTGTGAGGATTTGATTGCATTCAGCAATAAGAGCATTAGTGAGGTCAGGATGTTGCATGACCACCACCCCAACTCATCCCCAATTCCCCAACTTCCCAAAAGTATTGGATGGAGCACCATCATTCCAGAGAACACAGCTCTGCTGATTCAAAACCCGCTTGTCTTAATGCTTATTAAGGAACAGCTAAATGTTTATCTGCTCCAGAGGGTCCTTTTCTATTAGGTCTAGACAAGCTGTGTGTGTGCATTTGGACATCTGTGCCAGCAATAGGTACAACTTAAAGTAGCTGTATGCATTCATTAGAAGAGGTGTCCACAAATATTTTGACAGAAAGTGTATGTATGTAGAACATGTATGATGATAAACAGCTGTCACTGCCAAACACCTCACCTTCAGGGCCTTCCCAGACCCCAGCCTTACTCGCTGGAGCTTGTTTTTGTTAGAATCAAACATCTGCAAGACAGAAACACATGTCTCTTGCTATAACCAAGCACAAAACACAGAGATGCAATTATGAGCTTAAGCATAAACTGCAGGACATCATTTAGGCTATGACGCTATGACCTGAGTTGGTAATGAGCAGCACAGCTGTCCGAATAGCAAGATCACGAGGGGAAAAAAAACAAATATACACAGAAGGTTCTACTGTGAAAACCTCATCATGCAGTAAACTACATTAAAGCTGTGAGCTTTGGCTATGTGAACATAAACACATTTCAGTTTTACAAATATCAAGAAACTGAAATACCACACACACACAAACACACACAAACAGACCTGTCCAATAGTGCCATTCTGAAACACCCAACCACAGAAGGCCATCTGCACAGTGTCCCCGATATCCACTGCCTGACCTTCACCCTGCAGCAGGTCCTGGACCACCAGACTGTCAATACAAGTCTGGCTGCTACACTTGGCCAAACACACCTGAGAGAAGGACAGAGAAAGGGGGACAGAAGAATAAGGGAGTGGCCGAGAGGGAAGTCCCCTCCATTATTATGATATTCACAGCACACTGTAAAACACTGTGACTGGTTAGACGATTCATTTACATATCACAGCAAGACATGGTTGGCCCGCCAACCTTAAGTCCCTAAGCTGCAATTAGAGAAACAGATTCACAGAAGCTGTCAGACATTCATGGCTAATTTAAAAATTATAATAATAACAATATTGACACAAATATTAATGAGTACCTACACTTTCAATTGTAACACTTTTATTCATTCTCTTCTTTTTGCTCTATATTCATCACTTTACCATTTACCATTATTGACCACTTTCCTAATGTTCTTTATGGTGCTGTGTCTCTGTGTATGAAATGTACCACTGCACCAGCCACTGCACAGCCCTACTGCCAGGTTAAAACAAACTAAAGCACAAATGCTGTTTACTAAAAAAATATATATACTCTATATGCTACTAGCAATAAAAGATGATCATCTAGAAAAAAGAAGAAATTTTAAATCAGAACTAGACAGACAGTGACCATGCTGGAGTTGGCTGAACAAAACCAAGAGCTTTACTAGGATTACGATGCTTTCACTGCAAATCTGCTGTGATGAACAGGACAAATATGATGCAGTTTAAGAAAGGTCAAACAAAGAACTGATGTTCACACATCTACAGCATTTAATTTTGGGTCAGTTCACATTTACCTCTTTACAAAAGTCTAACCCAGCCTTTTCTGGGTCAAACTTCAGAGACCAGTTCTGACGCTTATCATCGTAGAATGTGATGTAGTTACCAGACTGAACCTGTGGAGAAGGAGGAACAATTCTGCACAATGAGAATGAGATGAGATGGGAGAGATGAAAAAAATAACAGGAAAAGGAAAAGTAATTGAAGTAAAAGAAGACAAAAAGAAAGAAGCGAGAAAAGAGAAGAGCTTACTGTAAGGACAAATCCAGGGTGTATTCGTGCTGTAGTGATATGCTTCTGCTGACTTCCATACAGCAGGATTTTATACTGCAAGTACAAATTCAAAAAAAAGCATCCATGAGTTTGATTTATCATTTGCTCTTGCTTAGTTCTTCATTATCTTCTCACCTCTTTGGTCACATGGTTTCCCAGGATGGCAGCACCCAGCCTGCCTTGCTTCATATATTGTCCATTTACACTGAAAACACAACTTGGTTAGAGGTTCCTCAGCAGTCATGCAAACTATTATTAACAGACATGACAAGTCAAACATTTCTAATATAAAAACATAAAAGAGGACATGAGACACACTGACTCACTAGCAGAATGCATGGACCCCAGTAGCCAACAGAACAGCTGGAGCTGTCGGAGGCGGGCCTAAAAAAAACAAAATGGGACAACAGTGATAGATTACATCCCAATGTGCTTTTTATACTGTGGCAAATTGTTTCTAGTTCTGCACTAGCTAAACAAAACCAAAATACATCAACCAATTATCATTGACTAACTTTTTCTCTCATGTCCCATTTTAAACTGTTCATTCTAGGGGCTGCTGAATGGTGCATACCTCTAACCGATGGTCCCATCAATGGTTCAAACCCTGGTAATGGATGGCTATGGAATCATCTAAAGAGCATCTCTGTGGGTGGCTCCCTCTTCCTCATCATTCAGTGAAATGCTAGCCAGTTAGAAATGCTGTGCTAACTGGCAGTGTGTACACTGTGAACTGTCCAGTGATGTTGCGTTAGCATCAGTTTGAAAAGAAGCAGTTAGCTGGTCTTATGTAATTAAGTGGAGATATTAACCTGCCTTATGTCTCTTAGCACTGGTAGCAACATGTGATAGAGGGAGTGTATTGACTGTTCCAATTTGTATGCCACCCTCTAAATACAGGTTCCTAGCCCTGGTCCAAGAGAACTCTGTCCTGAATATTGTTTTCTGTTCCAACATTGCCTCAGCTAAGGATAGTTAACTTGCTCATTACTAGGCTCAGGGGATGGAAAAACACTCAAATGGGTAGGGACAGGAACTACTCAAAGAAAAAAATTAATTAATCATATTACGTATGAGGAACATTTCCTCAAACATTTGTACAGTATTGTATTGTGTTTGTGCAGTATTGTCTTATGGGTTTGCAAGGTTACAATTTTGCCACATTGCTTATTTTCAATCACTGTACACTGAACAAGCTAGCATGTCCATCCTCATCCACTGATTCAGCACTTTTGTAAGTCGCCCTGGATAAGAGTGTCTGCTAAACGCCATCAATGGAAATAGAAATGTAGCACTACAGCTGACAGTACAAATTATGTAAAAATAGATAAATAACAGATGGCATCATGTGTACCAACGGTGGCAGAGGCTTTTTTGGGTTGCTTGGGGGCGGTGAACTGGAAGGACTCATTTCCCTGACTCTCAGCCTGGTCCAGGTCAAAGAGAGAGGCCAGCTTTGCCCTGTGAGAAACACACACATACAATATTTGTCTCATTAGATACATTTTTCACATTTTCAGATTTTCACTGAAGACTAACGTAGCCAAGAGGTTTGTGACACTGTAGTGCACTGTTGTCTACACCGCAAAAACAAGCCAGAGTATTGACTCATTTTTCTAAAGAACAAATGCATGCCAACTTGCTAAGCCTTGCCGTTTAAACAATGCAAATTAATACCAAATATGGCTTCACAATACAAAATATGAGTCACCAGTTAAAGTGTTTGGTGGCTTAACAGTGGCTTCTGCATAAGTCTGAGAAACTAAGCCATTCTATAGACTACCAGGTACATTTTAACTGAAAAACTATAATACCACGCTAGTAAAGACGCCACAAATGAATACAATGGAAAACATAAATTACACATTTGACTCACCATAACAGAAGCATGACTTATGAATTAGAATGATTATAGCTGAAACAAGTGGCAACAAGCCCAAAATTATCCACCCTAATCAGATTGCAGAAGCACAGAAAATATTAGCCTCCCATTAGCACCAAAGCACAACTTCATAATCACCAGTCCAATTTAAGGTTCTAACGTCTTCTACTGGTAGCCAGCCCCAATAATCTAAAAGTTCAAACATTTCTCAAAAACAAACCCCTTCCAATCACCATGCTCCTGAGAAGGGCTAGGTTTCATCTCTCTGGGTTCAGAAGTGGGTATACTGACCCCTGCACCTCTCTCCACAGATAGTCAGTGTCCCACACGGCAGACATGACTGCCAGCTTTCTGTAGCTCCCCAACAGGCCAAGCAGCCTGAAGGATTAAAGAAAGAAGAACAAATTCTCCCTTATTCCTCCGATCCTATCCTTGGTGTCGTCCCTTGACTCGTTCTTTGTGCGTTGTGTTGGTGTGGACCGCAGTGAGTCCGTGCCTCGTAATAACTTGCATGTGAGTGACATTACACAGACCCCTGATTATAATGCCCCACCTTTTTGGTTTATAAAAGTCAGTCTCTTCCTTTTCCTCTGGTCTCTGTGCTGCATGACATTGAAAATATTAGACAAATACTACAGTAGAACTGTGATTATATTGCTACTGAGAGTTTAACAATTCAATATGATTTAACAGGGCACAGTGGTGTGTCAATGATACATTTTTGGACACAGCAAAAATAGAGTGTAAGAGTCCTCGCTAAAGAACTAGAGGCCATGTTCACAAAGACATTGCTAAGAAAAGGACTTTTTCAGAATCTAAAGATCTCAAACTTTCTCTTACGAAATCATATTATAAGTAGTTTTTCTATAAGTAAGATTTATTCTTACACTTTGTTGGTTTCTACTGTTGCCATTTGTAACGTAGCCTTTTATGCTGCATTTTACAGCTGATCATAAACAATCCAAGACACATTTTTAAACGTTACATTAATCAGTTAAATCTGTGAAAAATAAAGGAAAGCCAGAATTAATTTAGGAATTCAAAAAATGTCACTAAACAAGAACTATAAGTGATGTTGGAGGGAAAAGCCAACAGGAAACAGATCCTCCTTGGAAAATAAGATGACTGGAATTACATTTGTCCTTATATAGACACTACTCTACTTTACTCTACACTACAGTCTCCACTTTTAATCTCCAGTAATTCTAGTAACTGGTCACCTTTGAGACTAGCCTTCTAAATCCTTACCGTCTTAGACAGTGTGAGGCGATCGTAAAAAGTTAAGAAAATATTTAAGAATATAGTTATTCTCCAAAATCTTTTTTTCATACCTTTTCTCTTAGTAGAAAATTAAGGACAACTGGTTTTCTTAAAAACTAATTGTTTACTAAGAGGAAAAGATATGTATGTAAAGATATTGTAGAATAACTATTTATCTTATTTTTTTTCTTAAGTATGGAGACAATGCACATCTAAAAAAAAATTACACTTTTGTGAATCCTGCCCCAGAAGTCCAGAGGGTGAAGGGTTACCAAATTTAAACAGTTAAAACCTTCCAATGGTGTCTGAACTTTATGAGTAAGATCTACAGATGAATGGCACAGGCCTGGTATGGAAGTCCAGAAAGGCCAGGAGTTCATTCTATTATTCTGTATTATTCTGCATTTGTATCTCCTGAACACTAATTTATTATTATCTTGTGAACACTATTTTTTATTAACACTAATTTATTATTATCTTGTGAACACTATTTTTTATTAACACTAATTTATTATTATCTTGTGAACACTATTTTTATTAACACTAATTTATTATTATCTTGTGAACACTATTTTTATTAACACTAATTTATTATTATCTTGTGAACACTATTTTTTATTAACACTAATTTATTATTATCTTGTGAACACTATTTTTATTAACACTAATTTATTATTATCTTGTGAACACTATTTTCATTAACACTAATTTATTATTATCTTGTGAACACTATTTTTTATTAACACTAATTTATTATTATCTTGTGAACACTATTTTTTATTAACACTAATTTATTATTATCTTGTGAACACTATTTTTTATTAACACTAATTTATTGTTCTTGAGAAGCAGTGATCTAGACAACACAATCAGTTATCTTGAGATGCTGAGAAAAGGAAGTTCTATTGGTTGTGGCTGTCTTACTGCTCTAGCTACCTATTTTAAACCATATACAGCTGGAACATGTGAAGGAATTAGAGGAACTGCAGTTTAAGGCAACTGGTGGGGAGTAAAACACAGCTGCAGAAAATGCACAATTTTTTTTTTAAAAAACTGGCCTGAATGTATTTTTGAAAATATTTCGCAGTGTGGTGAAGCTGCACTGGACCTTTTTTATTACACTGAACTTCTTTACAATAAAACTTAGCTAAATGTATGCGCACTAAATTCTCAAAACTGGGCTGCTAAGAGCTACAGCACACCAATACTCATTTGTGTAAAACCCCAAAACGTCTACAAACTAAAACTGAGTATTATGAATATTCAGCTTTCCTCGCATTGGAGGCAGCAGGCTTTTATTTTGTAGCAGCTCGGTGAATTCAGCAGCTCTCACGAGTAAACCCTCATACACAACCTAACCTAACCGAGCTGAACACCTCTCATTAAGGTCCAGAATCTTACCCGCTTTTAGGGGCCAGGAATTCTTCATCGTGGTAGTCAGGAAAAAGCTCTTTAACTTCCTTCATCCTCTGCACAGCCCTCTGCACACCCCACCACACCACACCACACCACACCACACCACACCACACACACTACTTGCTGCACACTCAGCAGCTCTGAGGCAGCAGAGGTGACGCCAGCAGCGCAGGTGCGCAGGTGCGCAGGCACGAGGCACTAGTAGGGAGTAGGGGGCTGTTTGAGACTGGAAAGGACTCTTTAAAGCACGTGACCGGCTGACACGAGCTCTGAAAGGCGGCCTGTTCTCTTTAAATCGGCTCTCGGTTCCAGACGCGACTGCAAACACTGAGCTCTCTGAACTCCAAGTTTCGTTTAGGTTTACACTCCCAAAATGACTCCCAAACAACTTTCTGAGCAGGTCATGGTGTGTATATTGAGTCGTTAATTAATTAATTAATGCTAAGTAATACATTCTGCTACTTTAAGTTGCACGCATTGCTGACACAGATGTGCAAATGCACACACACACACACACACACACACACACACACACACAGCTGTTCTAGTTGCTGTAGAGAAGTGCTGCCAATAGATTAGGACTCCCTGGAGCAGATAAACATGCACCTATTGGCACCATGCCTAATACCAGACGTGGGCTATAGAACTATATAAAGCCCCTCAGTATTGAGCTGTGGAGCAGTGGGACTGTGTTCTCTGGAATGATGGATGGTGCTCCATCCAATACTTTTGGGATGAGTTGGGGATGAGATGGGGGCGGTGATCATCTAACATCCTGACCTCACTAATGCTCTTGATACTGAATGCAATTAATTCCCCACAGCAATGTTCCAAAATCTAGTAGGAAGAGACAGTTACTCCAACAAATACACGATACACTCTTCTTTTTTTTTTATTCCCCTGATTTCAGGAGAAACAATGAACGAGCAGGTGGCATTAGGCATGGTGTCTCATGTTTATGCTCCAGAGAGTCCTATTCTAATGGCAGTACTTCTCTAGCTGTACTGTGTGTGCATTTGCACATCTGTGCCAGCAATGGGTGCAACTTAAGTAAGTAACTGAATGCATTCACAAGAAGAGGAGTCCACAAACATTTGGACATCTAGTGTATTGTTGTCTGTCTCTCTCTCTCTCTCTCTCTCTCTCTCTCTTTTCATAGACTGTTCCCCATGATGTGATGTAATCTACTGGGTGTAGGCTGTAGGATGTCCCATTTCTTTCTCACCCCCTATGAGCACTTGATGCGCCCCTCTGGTAAGTCCACATCAGTTTACGCTTTTGTGAAGGCAATTGCCCATGTTCCTCTACAATCCCATGCGTTCCTCACATAAAACAAAAAAATGTGGAGAAAAAGAAAAGAAGCTATAAGTGGAATTTGTTCTTTATGAAGACTGGTGTGATTTTGTGAATCAGGTATCTGAGAAAAAGCACTGTTTAATTTATATAGTGATTTTAATGTTTTATTAAAAGTATCGAAATGATGCTCTGCCACAGACCTCTTCTCCATTTCAGCAGCAGCACAGCAAAATAGCAGCCACTATTAACTCCAGCATCGTGGCAACAGCAGTATTTCACATTTAAGCAGCAGTGTCATAAACAGCTGAAGGATGTGAGCCAAAGTGTGTCCCAGTTCTTCTCTAAACTCGACTTCAATGCTCACGCCCCTTTTGCCCGCCCTCGACAAATTTATATTAAGGGCACTTCCAGGAGGGACTTAGGGCGAAAATTGGGACAGGGCCTGGTACTGAAATCGGCTCCACACTTAAACATTTAGCAGCGCACTTCAGTGTGGCTTTGGCGCCACCTGGTGGAGAAACAATGATAAACAGTGGTCCTCGTTGTCTCTCTGTATCAGTGCCCCTTTGTTTCAACCTTCCCTTGTCTGGTCTTGTGCATGTTAAATGTCTTAGTACTTGTGAGAGTGACCGACATCCGACAAGACAAGCATGATGGAGCAACTGCAGAGAGGGAGGAGTAAGTACCCATTTTCAATCAAAAATATAAATGTATGCTCATGCTGGCCAAACTAATTTGCTGTTAGCATAACTGTAACTGTTGCAAGTGCTAATAATTTGAAGTTATTTTGAACACACATGATATAATAAATTTACAGGATTTTTTTCTCAACTCAAACATGCAAATATCGAGTTCCAGATGTTTAGGCTCAGCCTTATCTATTTTATGTTTTTTGACATTTTATGCCTGTTGTGGTCTCCATTGGAATGGGCATGAAAAAAATACTATTAAACATGAGTTAGAAAAAAATCCACAGTTGTCAAGAGTAATGGCGCTGGCAGTAGGTTCAATTGTGATATCACAAAGGAATGAGGGACGTGCTACACAAGTCAGTGACCCAGGAGGACGAATGATCCATAGTCTGCCGAACTGGGAGGAACACCTGGAGCTGCTTTTAAGGTGGCAGCTTATGCAGTCTCCGGGTCTAGATAATCGTTGTGTCTTCATGAAGATTCTGACTGATGTGGTGGTCAACCAAGAACCGGTCAGACAGGCACCCAGGGAGGTTTGTCCAAAGGAGCCTCCAGAGCTGAGCTTTCTATTTTTTAAATTCTGTTTGAGTTAGATCTTAAACTTGTACAATATTGTAGTTTGTCAGTGAGGCATCCTGCTGCTAGCTTAAATATCTACTCTATCTATAGAGTATCTACTGAAAGGTTGTGATGTAAATGTTCTTCAGGGTGGGACCCAAAAAGTTCTTACTCAGGACTTGATCCAGGAGCAGCTTGTTTCAACTAGTAATTATTTTAGTTTAGTGTATGGTAGTCCTGAAAAAATAATGTTTTCCTAAAGAGTGGAAACCCTGAATTAATAAAGAATATTGACATCTTGATATGATGACCAGATAGTTTAACAGTTTTTATTTCTGTACATAATCTGACATCTGATTAACAGTCTTCTCTTATATTATTTTGTGAAATTATTTTGGTGTTGTGCTCCCATGAGACAATCACTCAATTTATCAATGCAATGTTACATAGGTCGCGACCTGTGAGTGTAATACTTTACAATAAACTACAGATAATCAATTCTGCAGTTTTATAGGGCATTCCTGTACAATTTAACAAAAGCTCAAATGAAACATTAGAAAGAAATTCTCATTATTTACATAATTCATATAGTCAATCATTTAAAGTGAATGATAATGGCACATGCTCACCCACAAAACACACACTCAAGCAGCATCATGGCAATTATGTACTTCAATGACATTCCTCCATACTCAGCTTGTGGTCAAGAAAGAAGTATATCCACTGCTTTTTTACAACCACAAGTTCTGCATGTGCAAAACTCTTACTTAACAAGACACAATCTGCAATCTAAGACCATCAAATAAACAGATTTTTGTTCAATATCAGTTTTGTCAAATTGCCTGTTTTTAGGGAAAACAACAAACAACAACTCAGAAAACACACACAAAAAAACCACACAAATGGACAAATACCTCAACAAAAAGTGCTCCTCAACCGCCAGTCCTCTAAAACATACCAAAAAGTTTGGTAACAACACCAAAGAAGGGCACTTTGTAAAGTGATTACAGAGTGAAGTTAGGAAGCTCCATTCTGTTCTTGTACTTGATATAAGTGCGTAGTCAACTAACAGGACGTCAACAGGTCATAGTCAGGTCAGTCTAGTGGGGTTAGTTATTGTCCTCACAGCTTGGCTTTGGGCGTCTGGTCCAGAAGGTTCTTTATGTCCACCAGAGCGTCCTCCAGAGCCTGGGCCATCCGGGCCGCATTTGTATCTGCACAGCTGTTGAATGCGGATACAGCAAAGTTGATGTGCTGCTCCATTGGGTTGTAGCACACACCATAGCCGTCAGGGACCACTGGGCCAAAGCACATCACACAGTCTGTCTTGGCTGGCACCTGAAGAAGAAGAGAGAACGGAGAGACTGAAGCTGATGACTGTTTTAAAAGACAATACAGCATTTCCCTGTGCCATCAGTAAGCTGACAAGTAAAGAACAGTAGGGACGTCCTGGCCTGATCTAAAACAACCAGAGTTGCTCAAGACATATTTCAAGGGATTGGCATTGGCTTCCAGTGTCAAATTATACTATGCAACTGTATTCTCTAAAAATGTAAATATCACAGTGGATTAGTTATGGAAAGATCCTCAAAATAAAGCAGTGTTATGGAGAATTGGTATTTCTTGCTCCTGGGCTCCCCCTACAGTTGGGAAGTGAAATTTATGCTTTGAGCCACCCCTAAAGAGTACGCAGACATGCTGATGGGAGTGATTGGACACAACCATACCTTTACACTTATTAATTGTTTCACAAATTATTATTATTTTAACTGAATACTTCATCATTTAGAGGGATATTTAAAATGTACTCTCTTTAGCTCGGCCACAAACACAAGGGCACAAGGCCTTGGAGATTGGTAATGCGATTACAGGACTCTTGTGAAGGTCAGGTGTTTTCTTTTGACAATTGCTATGAGATGATGTGGCCCTCAGTGGCAGCTGAAGCTTTGCAGAGAAGCGAGAGGTACAAGGAACAAAAACAGTACACGACAACAAGCTACTTGAGTGACAAGCTTGTAACCTGTTCTAAGGTCAGCACATGCCTGGTTGAAGCTTAAGTCTTAAATGTTGACTCGTGGTCATCTTTTTACATTTTCAGATTTTAAAATGTATTAGGACTGGGAGTTTTCACATAGTTTTAGGTTTTATTTTCCTGTGTCATGCTACCAAACAATGCATTGAAAGAAGGAAAGAATGATGAGCACATTATTATTTACAGCAGGGATGATTGACCGGTCATACCTGACTAGTTGAAAGATTATAGTGGTTGGCCACAGCATAGGATGTGTCCATGAAGATATCTGGCAGCGCTGACAAGTCTTCAATGGCCTGCAGCTTCAAGCCAAGCAAATGTCTATCGATGGCCTGCCCGTGGATTGCCTGAACAAAGCCACACACACACATACGCACACATACGTTCTAAGAATGTCTAAGAAGGTCATGACTGGTCATTTTGTGTGTCACATGGCCTCCTCCTCTGACTGCAGGCTGTTCCTGCCCATGTTAAACTGTCAAAAGCATAATAGGTAGTACTTTAAACAATACTCTAAAAACAGAGAGGTGCCGCTCACCATGTCCGTGTAAGCTCTGTGTGCCTTCACTGCTTTCTCCAGCAGTGCCACCTTCTCCTGGTTCTGTAGATCAAACAGCACCATACAGTCTCAGAAACCACAGTCTCAGAAAAGTCTACTTGAGATTACAAACCAACTCAATGGTATCTTCTTAAACCGATATAGGATTGTCTTACATTTATGCTAAACAACATTACAGCAAGACAAAGTGACTTTGGAATGATAATTAACGTAACACTGGATTAAAAGAGATGATTTTGACATGGTAATTACAGCAGGGAGTTCATGGCATGCAGCAAAAGTGGACCTTTACAGAGGCACTTCAAACCGCAATGCGCAGCAATTTCTGTGCACAGCAATTTTGCGTCACTTTAGCCGTTGAGTGACATACTTCTCATGCACACGACTATGCTTGCCATGCAAGCAGCAAACCTATTTAATCGCATTTAGCAACAAAGGCATTACCACCCTACATTACCACCCTACCTCATCCCCAACTCATCAAAAGTATTGGATAGAGCACCATCATCACAGTTCCACTGCTCCACAGTTTAACGTGTGGACACCAATAGGTTCACGTTTATAGGTTCGTGAAGGTTAAAAGCCTTCCCTGGATAGTTACTCCAACAAATACAGGATAAGCTCTTTACTATTTCCTTTGATTTCAGAAGAAACAATGAATGAACAGGTGGCATTATGCATGGTGCCTCATGTTTATCTGCTCCAGAGAGTCCTATTCTAATGGCAGTACTTCTCTACAGGGACTAGACAAGCTGTGTATGCGCATTTGCACATCTGAAGTAGCCGAATGCATTCATTAGAAGGTGTAGCCACAAACATTTGAACATATAAGCTATTCATATTGTATATTCTCTGTGTCGTTACACCACTAGTTTTTACTAAGGTGTTACTCTACCTTCCACCATTCAATTCATGGAAACTGAATGAGCCAGATACACATGGCAGTACAATTGGGCAGAAAGCAATGGTAGCAGGTAAAATGTTGTGAGGAAAAACTGATAAAGATGAGTAAACCTGTTTGGCAGGGTCATCCATGCCTTTGACAAAATTGGCAGAATCGCTAGACGCTGAACGGATTGTGTCAGTTCGACCCCGTCTGAACATCCGAAGAGAGGCGCTCTCGTAGGTGGCACAGCAGCGCTTATATGTCCTGAAAAGTAAAAAAAATTACACACTAACATCTATTTCAATCTAAATTTCAATGCAAATTAATTTGATAAAAAGGAATAATGTTCTCTGTACACAACCCTCTGTTTTCTTAATTAGTAGCCAATATTATTTAAGCCAATGACCAATTTTGTTTTATTCAAGGCTGACCTGGCTTACCTGTAATAGGCCAGTTGAAGACCAACTTGAATAAAGGCATCGGGACTCATCTTGTAGGACTTTGGAACATTTTTACCAAAGTAAGGGAACACAATGACTTTCACGTCCAAGTCATGAACCATTCTGTGAAATAAACAACAGTACCAGCTGTTAGTTTCTGGTGTAAATGCTCATATTTAGGCATGTAATGAAACAAAATCTTGAGATTGTCTTTGGCTATACATATCAGAATGAACAGAGAGGAAAGCCAGTTGTCATCTTCTTACATGTTCATGTTCTGCTTGGCCTCCTCAATGTCCCTCTTAATCTCTGGCGTGACATTGAAGCGCAGTTTCTTGGGCATTGGCAGTGGAACCATGGGGGTACGCACCATCTCCGACTTCTTGCTGATAAATGTAACCAGGTTTATTCATTCAGGTCATTAACAGACAACATGATACACCATCACCAAAATAATTTTGCTTAAAACACTGCATAAATGCAACTTACGTGTATTCTACCACATGGTCAATGAGTGCCACGATTGGTGGACCTTCTGCAGGGGCATGTTCATAAATCACACCACAGGTTCCATCTTCACCGATGATAAACTAGAGAGAGAAGCAAGAAAGAAACCAATACCAGAAAACAATGAGACCCTTAGCTGAGG
Organism: Salminus brasiliensis; assembly: GCF_030463535.1. Lineage (NCBI taxonomy): Eukaryota > Metazoa > Chordata > Actinopteri > Characiformes > Bryconidae > Salminus > Salminus brasiliensis. The sequence goes on from NC_132878.1 coordinate 13,999,368, forward strand.
CAAACTGAAGTCTAGTATATCCCCAACTCATCCCAAAAGTACTGGATGGAGCACCAACATTCCAGAGAGCACAGTTCCACTGCTCCACAGCTCCATGTTAGGAGGCTTTATATCACTCTAGCCCACGCCTGGCATTAAGCATGGTGCCAATAGGTGGATCTTTAACTGCTACAGAAAGTCCTATTCTATTGACAATGCTTCTCTACAGGGACTAGACAAGTTGTGTGTGCATTTGCACATCTGTGTCAGCAAAGGGTGCAACTTAAGGTAGTTGAATGCATTCATTAAAAGAGGTGTGTGAGAGAAGCATGTGTGAGAGAGACACATGGATGCAGTTAGGGATGTGTTGTGGATAGTTAAGTGGTTAAGGACTGCTGAAGCTGTAACTTCAGTGGTGGCTTGAGCTTTTAACTCAACATCTTGCAGTCTAGGCCCACAGTGAATGTATTACTTTTTTGACAACTAGCTAGCTTCAAATAAACATGCAAAACAAAAATAGGAGAGACACAGGATCTGATGGCAATGATAAACAAGGAATACTTCAACATATGACCAAATGCCAGTAACAATAATACTTCACTTCAATTGTATAACCTTAAATTTAGCTCATCTAATACCCAACAAAGTTACACCAACCTGAAGTGTCTTGTCGAACCAGCGGTTTCCACTGTTCCACCGACTGCCCCCTCCATGCAACATCTGCACAGCTGCTCGTGTGCGATACATTTCGTCGGAGACTCGAGGCATAGGAGCATCAAGACACACGGTGAAGATACTCTTCTGAATTGCCCGTACTGACTCCTTATTAGTTTTATCTGGAAGAGGGGGAAATTATTCTCAGTGTTGAGTGCTGACAGGTATTTTTGGTACTGCATACCCAACCTAATGAGAAGAGTAAATCTGAAACCTAACCCGGACTGAAAATTGTACATTAACAGCATTATTAATAATCCGAAGTATAAAATCTAGTAAAATCCTTAAATAATTTAATTTAATTCAACTTAATTAAGTTGTCATTATAATTATACAGGGTTGTACAGAACAACAAAACACTGCTAAGTCTTCAGTGCAGTGATATGCAAGGATGTGTGACAGCAGTGCAATGACGACAGACAAAAGACAGGGTGCATAGACAATAAGAATAAAAGACAATTAATACAATACAATTCAATTAATGCATCGTAATGTGTGGCACGTGATTAAGGTGCAAACTAAATGACCATCCTAATAAGTAAAGTGAAATAACATGTAGTCCAACAATTACAATTATTATTATTAATTATTATTTAGATTACAAATTACAAAACATTAATTAGCTGGATATAAGCACATTTCTGAATATTCAAATACAGATACACATATTTACCGACCCTGCAGAACAGGAACAATGACAATCTTTTACATCAGTGCAATTTCATGAGGCTTTTTCCTTTCTGACTCATCTATAGGCTTTAACCGTTACCTTCACTCTTTTAGTGCTATTCGGCTGCTTTATGCAGCCCTCAGTGAATACACTACAGCCTACTTTGTCAATTTCTTTTTTAATACTTTGGATTTTAAATTTCACTGGTTAACAGGTTTACCTTTGCCATGCTCAATAGCATGTCAGACAAAGCTCAGCCAAGGGTCAGGTAAAATATTTGGCCACTGCCCAAGCATAATTTAACAAAGGATATCTGCACATACATTTGTCCACCACTGCCTACTGAATACCGAACATTCTAAACATTTTTCATTGGTCATATAAATACACTTTTCTTCCACTTTGGGGAAAAAAACCACTGTTTTGTATATTCTGATAGGTCTCTTGAGAGCCCTGCATACTTTTCTAACCTTTAATAAGGTTGACATAGGCCTTGCCCCAGCTGTTGCGATGGTTGGAGGTAAGGATGCCAATAGGCTCCTTATTTGTCTGAAGGGAGGAGTTCCAGATTTTCTCCAGCTGAAGGTAGAGCTGATCCACGGTCAGTGGAGTGCCATCACTGTTATACACATCCAGAACAAAGAACTACAACAGAGGAGAGAGAAACACCCAGACATAGGTTTACAGCCATTTAAGTTTTTTCACATAATGCTTTTTGTTTTTCATACAGTTTATAAGATTTTAAAGCTAAAGTATTCAACTGTAAAAATAATGCATAATTATGCTTTTCTAAATTTGTTGATAAAAAGGATAAATCAACATGAAGATCAGAGATCTTGTCTATAGGGAATAACCAATACAACAATTTAGAATGTCCTGAAAAAGAAGGAAACCACTTGATACTAAAAAACAGACATTAAATAGGTTATCTAAGTATAGCAACAGCAGTTGATGACGAACATTGCGAGAGCTGTGTAGAAAAACCCAAACAGCCAACAACAGCCAATTCCATTCCTAACAACCTATACAAGACAGGTATGAATGTATCATAAGCCACCATTTGAGGAAAACGTATAAGGTAGTGTCATAACCATTTGTTGATAAGATAAGATAATCCTTTATTAGTCCCGCAGTGGGGAAATTTACAGAGTCCCGCAGTGGGGAAATTTACAGTAACTCATCAAAGACTCATCAAAGAGTGAATTATTCAAATCATTTGTGCCAGACCAGTCCAATTCTTCTGAATCCCAGGTTTATTACTCTGTTATTAAATACTGAGTCCCATATATTTCTATTTTAAAGTTTATGAAATTTATTTGCAATTATGAGAGTAATGCAGTTTGAGGGTGAATAACTGAAGTTGTCCTACATACACAGTACTAGAGTTAAGGGTTACAAAATGCAAACAGCACATCATGCCACAGAGCATCTGTGCTCAAACACTTGGGAAGACCATCAGTGACAGGCTAACTGATGTAAGTAAAGCATCTGTATACCCCCTGCTAACCTGGTAGTTGTGTACCACAGTGATGTGAGTTGGAGGCCTTTTGTTTTGTGCATGGTTCACCACCAAATCACTCTTCGTTCCTGGTATACGGCATGAGGACAGCACCTGGTAGTACTGGTTCATACACAGCGGCTTCCCACCCAGATGTTCTAATGGCAAAGTTTCACTGCAACACAGAATGTGATCAACAAAAACTGGACAGTAAATGAGCCAACAGCTCAATTAGTCAATTAGCACATTTTGATTCACACTGAAAAATGACAAAGAATTTTTATTAAAATGTTTATAATTTTAATGAATGTAATTCATATATAAATGGGGGTGGGGGTCAATCACGCTATTAAATATATATAATAGTCTTTTTTAAAAAAATAGTACTGCCCCCTAAAATAAATGATGACATACTGCAGTGTAATTTAATGTATCTTTATTTGCTTTAATCTAAAACCCACAATGCTTTATTCCTACATCTCCCAGTGTCCTTTTGCACTGTTTCAGTTTGTGGAGGCTTGGCTGTAATGTCACTGTACAGACATATCAATGCCCATACTCAATCCAAAACAGAGTGTAGGGCTAAAACCACTCATGTCTTGTGGCTGCTACTGATAGCAACCAGATTTGTTAGTATGCAACTCTAAAGGGACTACTGTTACTTATATTGGCACAACACAAGATGTCACTTACTTGTCAATCATAGTCTTGAAATCCAAAACTCCAGCAATCAACTTAGCAGCATATCTGTAAAGAACATGCACAATTGCACATTAACATTATAATGTAATTCGGCTAAGAACAGACTTTGGTCTACCACACAAAAAAAAATAAAACACGTCATCACAGAACGTGTATATGGGACTTTACTTTTTATTCTGTGTGCTTAATCTTTCAGAGGCTTTCTATGATAAAACAGTCTAATACAGCAGGACTTTATTATCCATATCTGAAGCCAGTAAATTCATAGTTAAAGTGAGGGTTTCTAAAAGGAAAGTCGCCTTAGATCGGAAGTCTGCTGACAGCAGCAATGTATGCTCTGTGAATAGAGCAGCTCAGCCAGGGTTAGTGTGTACAAAGGTCACCACCACAGCCACATGTATTATTAGACATGGAAACCTGAACCTGATCTTAATCAGGCAAAAACATCATCAAATCCATGTTTGGAATAATTCCACACACATTTAGTCCCAACTAATATTGTAATTGTATAAATGTGTATTATTTTTATTGGTCTGAAAAAACTGAAAGTAGTTCAGATAAAACCTGTACAAAAGCACATCACTCACATATTGAGTTTTTAGAGACTCCTTCATACACTCATGTGTAGTCAGTGTTCTGACCTTATCTGACCTTGGCGATCATTAAATTCCAAACGAGGGAGGACAACTCCAGGACTTGAGTGGATAACCACAGGCAGCCGGTAGTCCAGATAGGCCACCTGTAGCCACCAGTCAGAAAGCTATAGTGAAATAGAGGGGAATAAAATAAAAATACAAATATAAAACAAAAGAAATTGCAATACAAGGAACCACAATTACATACCAATAATTTGCTTTTTAAGTAAGTTCCTTTTGTAATTAGCAAGAGATACAGAAAGTGTGATCTTGCTTTTGTCTTGGTCACAACGTTGTGCAAACATCATGACACAGGGAGTGAAATGGGCCAAAGAGTGAATTACATGTTGTGAAACATCAGCTCATGTCAACTGAAATAGCTCAGTCAAGCAAGAGAGCAGCTTAAGCAGAAACTGACTGTATCAGTCACCATATTTTTGCCACCATATTTTCTGCATTGATGACTCAACTCAACAAAATCTACACTGGAAAAATCAGGAAAGTTACGGAAAACTATAAACGGGAAGAGAATCTGAAATTGCAAGGAAACTAGGAAGGAAACTAATGTTCTGCAAGTTGCTCATCACATTGCGACAGCAGTCACATTATCACAGATAATACAGAATACTGTAGGTATTACATAATACAGTACACTGTCCACCAAGGTACATCATCTATAGACCAACTATTTTGGGGGGAATTCTGAATTTTAGCATGGATTCTATTATTATTATTATTATTATTATTATTATTATTATGTAAATGATTTTAACATTATTCGATAATCATATTTAATTATTACTACAAAGACTAACTGGCAGAACATGGATTTCTGGGCTATTTTCAAATTATATCAATAAAATTATTGCTTCTACTTCACGTTTCCCCAAATATATCTAAAATAGTGACTTTGCAGAAAAAAACAAACAAAAAAAAAAACTCTCATTGGAAGTCAACATACAAATATGTATATTTCAAGCCATTATGGAGCATTTGGGGATGATGTAAAGAACAACTGCCAGATTTAAATTATGTAAAAAAGTGAACAATAACAAAAACAAAAATACAATGTTTGTGTGTGACAATACGCAGTAAATTCTGGAAAATATTTAATTATACTATGCTCTGAATTTGGTTTTGCAGTCAGATTCAATGGTGGTGAGATCTAATCTTTTACACCACAACTATATAGTAAACAGGGCAAAGTCGCTAATGATAACCCATCCCGTCCTTGCAGCGTCTCCCTACCCAGTTGTCTGTCTTGAGTGCCCGGCGCTCCAGGCCCTTCTGCAGCCTCTCTCCGACACCTCCTGGTATCTGGAATTCCTCCACCAGCTTCTTCGTGTGCTGCAGCTCCTCTGAGTCCACAATGGGCTCCAGAGCAGCCAGGTAACGGTCGCATGTCTGTTTCAAGGGTGGCACAGGCAGCTTAGGGAGACTCCCCTGATGGGTCAAGTAGCGTCCGGGGATCCTCGTCAAAGCTACTGGTTTCACAAGGCAGGAGGGCGTTGCCATGCCAGTCTTCACCTGAAGGAAAGTTGATGAGTAGGTGGTCAGAAATCTGCAACACAATGCAACACTTTCCTGACTAAAGACTAAAACAGTCGACATGTACTGAACAGGCACAGTTTACTGGTTCAGAAATCCAGCCCTTGAAGGGTCTGATCACTAGCTAATGATATGACTCAAGTCAAATATGTGTATCACTACTGTCACACAAAAACAGACAACTTTACAGGAGAAGCAAAATGCAGTTCTTTTGGACCACTGATCATGGATTGGAACACAATGTAAAAAAACAACATTATCAGATGCCAGACTCCCATTATGTCAAAAAGTGAAGATACAAGGTTTTTGCATATTAATAACGTGTATACATTAGACTACTTTACATGAGTCTAGTCTACCAGCATGATACTCAAAGCACTTGCAGCCAGTGCTGACATCATTTGGGGTCCATAGATCTTGCCCTTACAACAACAGGTCTGGCAGCCTTACCTCAAAATAAGGTATGCAGAGAGGTAGCTAGCTAAACTGATGGAGTCAAGTCTTCTTTAAAAGGGGACCTGGAGTCCTAGCTATCTACCATATTATTAACCGCTATAACCTATAGTTAACCTCAGTAGCGCTACTAATTAACTCAGCTAGCTAATGTTACTCACTGAGCTCCCAGCCTCGTTTCACCTGTGAATCACGTTCAGGTCACTGTTCCAAAGGTTTAACAGATAAGCTACACTGCTAAATGACAGAGAGCTGTTTAACCCCTCCAGAAGAACAAATGGTGCTCCTCTTAAGTTAGCTATAGCTATCCTCTAGCTAACATGCTGAAGTTATTGAGCTACCTTCTCTCAAATGCGGCTGAATAACGGTTAAATTAACCACTTGGACACTGACTCTACTTACCATGGTCCTGGCTAGAATTGCTAATACCGTCATGGTGGAAGTTCTTTGCCTGAAACGCCCCCAAAACCACGCGATTGAGCATCAGAAGAGCTCTTACGAAGGACGAGCACTTCCAGCAGCTGCACTTCTGCTGCAGCGCAATCCCGCGACCACTGGGGGCGCCCAACCAGCGCGTCAGACCACCACACAAAAGTCTTTTAACAAGTTAAAATAAAAATAAATAAAATAAAAACAAGGATATGTACTGCACTGATATAATGTACTTATTTACTAAATAATAATAATAATAATAATAATAATAATTTTTCTATTTGATCAACAATACATTACCGGTCTACATTGACGTGCACGATTGCATTTGATTGGCTTGTATAAAAATATAATGAATCGAATCTAAATAAATATACATCTTAAAATAAAATCAACAAAGTAGTCCAATTTTGCATTCGGTATGTGTGTGTGGACCCATTACAGATAATGATATTGGCATTTAACATGACAGATCGCTTTAGAAACAGTACCAATGCAGGCATGTTATTTATTTATTTATTTAGTTAGTTACTTACTGACTTATTTATTAACAGTTAGAAAATCGTTTTAAACTAAATTAGGCATAAATCTAACGTTATAATGTAACATAACAGTTCGCTTTAAAAGTAACATCAATGTTGGCCTATTTTCCACGTTTGAAAGTCAATATAAATGTTAAAAGTTTTTATTTAATTTATTTTACGCATAAAACCGTAAATAAATGTAAATTCAAAATTCGAAAAAAAGCTAAATTTCACCTGGCGACGTAAAATAAATATTATACAAATGTGCATATTCAAGACACTGATATTCAACACACTGCATCATTAAATGAATAAAATAGCTCTTGATTGCGTTTGTAAAATGATGAACTGCAAAAACCTTATTTTCAATGAATGATTTTTGTGATTAACGCTGTGTTTACATTTCTGAAGGTCAGAGGTCGAGGTGTCACGTTTGCCTCAGCCATCAACAAACATGGCGGAGAGCGAGCAGCAGCCAGGTAAATTAAAATGGAAATAGCTACTGCAGCCTGGCAGGCTTCATTCTGAAATCGGTTTATATGAGGTCTCTACTGATTAATAACTGCCAGCAGCATCCCGTTCATGAGGAGAGATTGATATGCGTGTGTGGAAACCGGTATTTTGATCGCGCTTCATTCACTTGAGTGGGTTCCTGCTAGCTTAGCAGTTAGCTACGAGGCTAGCGTTTTTATTAACATGCGTTTTTTATTAATGCAGAGCTGGGCTCCACATTTATTTATATTGTTCATAGTTATACATTATTTGAGTTGATTGCTTTATTTTAGCACATTTTCTACCACATTCCACTCGGAGTTGAGACAGATGTAAGTAGAGAAGTTGGGCTGTGGTTTGAAGCAATAGGTTTTTATTGAGTTCAATTAAAGTAATATTAGTTCAGATTTTAGAAGATTATATTTAAACCCATTTAGACACACGTGGTCATTTGGTGAACGCAGGCCCTTGTATCTCTGTTGATTTACATTTGGGTGCTGTCTGGGAGCAGAGCTGCCTAGGTCCAGGCTTTGTAAGTTAGCTCCTCTGCTCCAGCTTGCTCTGAACAACTTGCATTAAATAACTCCTTAATAACACTGCATGTGTTGAATAGTATTAAAAGACTCCCACTAACATCATGGACAGTAATATTTCCTCTACTGAAATGCCAAAACAGCCCAGACATGTGTGATCACACCAGGACTATAATTAAAGTTAACTGTCATTCTTCATTATGCCAAAAGGTATAGACCAGTAGTCCTCAACTCCAGTCCTGAGCACCCTCTGACTTACACATTTTCAAGTGGTCTCTACTTCAGATATACCTGATGCACAGAATTAAATATAATTGGTTTAGGGAAAGGGGCTAAAGAGATTACACGCATGTGGGTGAACGTTTCCACTGGTGTTTCATTTATGTATGACTGGCAGATTGATATAACAAAGGGCTGGAAAGCAGAACATTAATCCCAGAGGGTTTCCTTCCTTCCTTTCTTTCTGTGATTACACAGGACATCTGCAGAGATTATAATCCCATACATGGGTTTTTGCTTTAGACAATAGGTTGGGTTATTAGCATCTGAAGATCAGCATAGAGCACATATTCTTACATGCCGTAAGAGAGGAGCCCAGACTGCAACATGCAATGCAACTGCAAGAAAAAGTCAATCACTGAAAGTAAAATGTAGGTCATCAGAGGTTCAGTCTAATGTGGTGTGTAATGTTTAGCCCTGTTTGTTGGTTAAGCATAGTTTGGTATTTTAACACGAAAGGCTTAATTTAAACAGCTGTTTGCTGCAGTAGCTGTAATTTCACAGCTTAAATATTTATGCAACACTAATATATATATATATATATATATATATATATATATATATATACATACATACATATACATATATATACATATATATATATATATATATGTATGTTGTGTGTGTGTGTGTGTGTGTGTGTGTGTGTGTATATGTACAGGAGCCTTCTGTGACTTTCATCAAGCAAATCTGATTTGACTCATCTTTTAATTCTTTTCTTAACTTTTCAATCTTTAAAAGTCTGAGTAGAGCCAGACTTCCATGACTTCCTTATTGTATTGTGGAATTTAATGTTGAAAATTGTCAGATTGTGAATCCTAACCAAGATAGAACTATATTGACTGTTAACTTTATTTTGCTGTTTTTTCAGGTGCCTCTCCTGAAGATGATGGGCCTCCCATACCTGCCAGTTTCAACTTCATGGTGCCAAAGAAAGAAATCAGCATGGTGCCTGATATGGGCAAATGGAAGAGATCCCAGGTAGGGCCAGCCGGGTGAGACTTTAACCACTGACCCAAGCATTTGCTTTGCTACTGAAAGTGATAGGTGTTGGCTGATACTAAGCCTTAAAGATGTCCCAATTTAATCAGTTGGCTGGACATTATGTCAGATAGTTTAAGACAAAATGATTCTAGTTCAGTTAAAACAACAGACTACTCTTAACTAGTATTTGTCGAGTCATTCCAAAAGAAGGCTTTTAACATGTGGTCTTTGTTTCTTATGCATGTGTAGGCGTATGCAGACTACATGGGATTCGTTCAAACTCTGAATGAAGGGGTGAAAGGAAAGAAGCTCACATGTGAATACCCAGTTTCAGAAGTAAGTGCATAATCGATTTTCATTCCTCTGCCCCCACTAGAGACAGAACTGTGTAGGCCAAGGTTGAAGGGCACACTTTTCTTTTTTTTTATTATTATTATTTATAAATGTTTTTTTTTTTGTTTTTTTTAAGTCCCTGTGTTTTGTGTTTGTTCTGTTTCTGGCTGTTAGACGGTGGAGAAGCTGCTATCGCTGTTGGGAACTTTAGATCGCTGGATAGATGAAACACCACCTGTAGATCAGCCTTCACGCTTTGGCAATAAAGCTTACCGTACCTGGTATACCAAACTAGACCAGGTACACACTCCATGTTTGTATTTGATCCATTTTTATAAGAACATATGACTGATTCACTGATTATGTTTATTCACATTCTGTATGTAATGATGTTAAGCCAGGTGGCTGCTCTGACTCTACCACTCCATACTGAAAAATATATATCTTCATTGCTTTTTAAATAAAAATAAAATGCGTTTTCACCACAACCACAGTATATCGTCATGTAGTATGGGCTTAGTAAGACTGAAGCCTTGTCCACATATGTCTATATATTTTTGATGACATAGGAACTAAAGCACTTATGTAAGCAGGAGTCAAAGAAGCAAGTGTAATGACCAAAACAGCCCTAAATCCTAAATCCAGGCTAAAGCACATTTTCTAATGACAGCAAAGATTCTCTTACTTTGTCGTTTAAACAAGTAGGTCTCCAAATCTCTCACAAAGACTCGATACAAAAAAAAAAAAAAAGCTTACAATTTTCAACCATGCACAAGTTAACTGTTTTAAGGTCAGCGTTTTCAAAAGGCTGCATTTTGCTTGTCCACTCAAAAACATTAAAACCAGAGTTCTCAAAAACATTGACATTGTTTTAAAAAGTTAAAACATTGTGTTTGTATGGATGGGAGTACAATCCGAGATAAAACTACGCTTTTGAAAACAACAGGATATGTGTGGACACGACCCTACACTACGTTTTTAGATTTAAATTTTTAAACTGGCAAAAATCAATACAAGTGTAAGGAAGTGATGTCAAATCAATATCCCAATTAACTGAACATTTGACCTTGACTCAATTAATAAACAACTGTTTAAGCTTCTTGCAGACTGGATGAGTCATGTTACTACACTGTGGTAGTGTGTTTCTAAAGGGACAGTACATAAACACACAGTAAGGAAAGTGCTATATGAATTTGAAAAAAAATGTATTAACAGAAACAAATTAAATAAGGGGGTATGCAATGCAGCACTAAAGCGGAGACCTCAGTAGTGCGCCCTCTGTTGGCACTGTAGGTCTCTTATAGGTTTATTCATGGTTTGACTCAACAGCTCTGCTCAGTCCACTTTCTTACGAGCTGATTCTTCTGCAGGGTACATAGGGTTATCATGTTAACTTTGAGAATTCAGTGCCATTCACAATGTTAATGAATTTTAAAGTGTGTGTTTGTGTCTTTCTGTGTGTGTCTAGGATGCTGAGACTTTAGTCGCTGCAGTTCTACCCTCTGACCTCAGTGCTGCTGCTCCTGAGATTGCTGTGTACCTAAAGGAGGCTGTAGGCAACTCTACTAGGATTGATTATGGCACAGGTGTGTGTGTGTGTGTGTGTATAAGGAAAAATGGGCAAATGCACAAATTGAGTGCCCCTGGGTTCCCCCTACAGTTGGGAAGTGTAGGAAAGGCTTTACACATTGATTTATGGACAAGCTGAGAGATACAGAGCAGCTACTGAAGGTGACAGAAGCATGTGGACTGAGGCGGTAGAGTGATATTACAAGATTTTACACAAATATGACTTGGGTTATGCAGCGTTACACGGTTCTCATAAGCGTTTTACTGCTGGCTTTAGTTACATAGTGTAGTTAGCAGTGTGTTGAGCCACGTGTAGCAACAATAGAGACACTTTCCCCCTATTACAAGTCAGTGGAGCAACAGCATGATTTTGATGCTGTCATTTAAAGGTAAACATGCTACATAATGTTGCTTTAAATTGTCTTGCTTTTTAGATTTATAGGTAAAAATCGGTTTGCCTGTATTCTTCCTTCTGAAATTCACTCAGTTTATTTACTGAGTATGTTTTTCTAATGGTTATTAACATAGTTGTTTTAGGTCATATATTAGGTACACTGGACTAAAACTCATAATTCAGTGTACAACACAGTGAGATCCGAGTGAGTAATTGAACTCAGATGTGGAGACATTTCTGTAGGTCCACTGGAGGGCACTGTTGAAGCAAAAATGCCATGGAGCCTCACTGTGTCCCAGTAAACAACTGCAAGACGTAAACCTGAATAAGCTGTTCACCTCTGTTTTTAATTGTCTTCAGTTGGTGTTTTTAATGGAATGGGAAAAACATTAGTCATCACTGTGCTGCCCATCATACTTATTGTAAAGGTGAATGTGTGTGTTTTTGTGTGTATTTGCAGGTCACGAAGCCGCCTTTGCAGCATTCCTCTGCTGTCTTTGCAAAGTTGGAGCTCTTCGAGTGGACGACCAGCTAGCCATCATTTTCAAAGTCTTTGACAGGTTTGCTACACTAAAATGTGGATTGTATATTTATTCCACTTACTGTTTACTGTTTTAGTTATTAGTCTAAGCTATTCTACACTGTGTTCATTTATTTATAGCATTCATTCATGCACAGCATGCTGTATACTGCAGCAGTCCATACTCTATATACACTGTGCATATTTTTTCTGTATTATAACAATAGAATGTAAAACCGCATTTCATTGTCTTGTACTAATCAACACCAAAGTTGAATCTCTTTAATCTATCTCTGCTTGTGCACTTATTTAACGGAAAAACCCAAAACAATATGATGTTTTTATTCTTAAAATGTTCTTTTGGTAGGCAATTGATAACCTAATTCCTGCATAGTCACAGAGTATTGGGGGTTGGTAGTGTGAAAAATGCTGCGTGTGATACACATTTGCATCTTAATGAGCTTTGGTCTCTGATGGGTGCAGGTATCTGCAAGTGATGCGGAAGCTGCAGAAGACATACAGGATGGAGCCGGCAGGCAGCCAGGGCGTGTGGGGGCTTGATGACTTCCAGTTTTTGCCCTTTATATGGGGCAGCTCCCAACTCATCGGTAATTTGGCATCGTTTTTTTTTTTTTTTTTTTTTTTAGTCATTGCCATTTTAACCCCAACAGTCTGGAGACTGCTGTGATGAGAAATAATGTTTAGGTCATAGTTTTGAAGCTGACTTGAAGCTGTAGCACTAACCTACCCACCTTTAAATGACCATTCAGCAAAGTGTTGTTTATTAATTTTGTATAATAAATATTTGAACTAATGTAAAGTACAATTTACAGTAGATTTAAAATACATTTTTACAGTAATAATGACAGAACCGATACTGTAATATTCCTGATGCTGTAATATTGATAGTAGTAAAACAGTGGGAAGTCAAAAGGAAAGAAAATCTTTAAGCTATTTTGCTTTCCAAGGACTCGTATGTTCCTCCTTGACATGAATGTATTTTAAAAATAGGATTTAGACCAAAGATAACAGGCAGCATATTCACACTCCAGAAGTGGTTCCCATTATCACTATTGTGAACATCTCTGGAAAGTGTTCTAAAAACCTTTCTTGACCTCTTATGTATTGAATTGTGTAAAAATGTTTAAAAAAGGGTGGAATTCTTTACAATTGGCAGATCATTAATGGAGTTCTCCTTTTAAGGTGTTGATCCATGTAAACAAAATATGATGCAATATGTAATATAACCCTAGAAAACACACAACACTAATATTGGTTCTACTAGAACCTGCAATGAAATGTTGGGTTAGTGGTGATTTGGCGCTTGCAGCATCGGCCGTTATGGAGGAGTGGTGACACCTGCTGGTGGCTGTGATGAAGTGCCTAAAGTGTTTTTCCCCTCTTTCTCCCTCTTCAGACCACCCTACCTTGGAGCCCCGGCACTTTGTAGAGGAGAAGGTGGTTAACGAGTACCACCAGGACTACATGTTCCTAGAGTGCATCAAGTTCATCAATGAGGTGTGTGTGTGCGTGCGCACATGCTCGTAAATTAATCTGTGTGTGTGTCTCTCAGGTAACGTCCCCTTTTAGCAGGGCCTGTTCTAAATAAGACACGAGACAATGGAGGGAGGATGAAGAGAAAGGAGGTTAGTAAGAATTATGGGATTGAATGTGAAGAATGTAAGGAGAGTGCCCAGTTTCAGTACATCTTTAGTTGGACATTGAAGTGACAGTATATAGGCTGGTCTAGGTTTCAGGTTAACTGTGCTCAGCAAATATTAATTGATTTCGGAGAAATTAATTTACAGTGTGTTTTCTATCTCTACATGATGCTGTTATTGGGGATGAGTCAAGCTATCTAACTAGCTAACTATTCTTGATCAAAGTTCAGTGTTACTACTCTGATAAAGAGCTTCTGATGGATGCGCAGAAAGCAAATTTGACTGAAATTGATACAGTTTAATATAATTTAATTTGAATTATATTAAACATAATTTAATTTAACTTAGATTTAACCAAGAATTAGATTATGTGGTTTGGCCGATATGTACAGTCTGCGTAGCAGTGGACACTGATGACATGCTTGTGAATAACAGTACCCAGTAGTGACATATATAACATGAATAGGAGAGGTCCTAGGATGGAACCTTATGGGACACCGTAATGTACTTACCGGAAATGTAGTTTGTTCTATCTACTGCTATCTTTTGTCCTGTACACTATTTGGTATTTTTGGCAGCTGGTTCTGTTTATGTTGTCTGTGAGTGTGAACAGGAAGTACCAGTGGATTGGAGTGAGTGTATAGGCCATTACTGTTGTTTGTGAGTGTGAAGTTGACTGGTTATTAGATACGAGGTAGAGATGGCACCAATGTGATAAGCGATATCGGGTCAGATTGGGCTTGAAAGTGTGGTAAAACCTAATGCAGATGACTAAATATAAAACCAGTGGATGACACAGATAAATATGGCTACGTCAGCAGTGTCTAACGCCTTGTTGTTCAGCTCTGATGACCGTGAAGGGCTCCACTCTGGCTGCTTCAACAGTTTAAAGATGAGTGCCATCAGGTTCTTATCTTATGTCAGCGTGTCCTTTTTCGGGAATAATCGGTCTCTGTACGTCAAAGAATCTTTACATATCTTAAAGTCTCAAAAACGTGGCCAAGAAGAAATATAGAGATGGAGAAAGGTCTTGTTGGTCTGTATGCAGCTTCACACAATGTAGAACAGGCGAACGTAGGCCATACTGAGGAGTGGTTACGAGCACATCGTTCAGATAGCTTGCTATCCTATAGTTCATAGTCCAGGTCTCGCGGCCCGAGCTCACTTGTTCATTTTCAGTTCTGCCCAACACAGCAAAAATCCTGATAACAGCCTTCAGAAGAACATCTCAGTTCCCTTTAAAAATATACACACCATCCTTTAAAACAATCTCCAAGGCCTGAATAAAAAGTTATCGTGACGCAGCTAAAACCACAGATAAGGCTGATGTCTGAGCCCCAGTTTGAGGACGCTTAAGGCAACTGTGGGGAAGAATTAAGATATTAATATAGAGAAACCTTGAGAGGACCCAGGCTCAAGTGAAGAGTCCATCCTCTTTTGGACAATTGGGCATATATTTTGCAGGGGAAGCCTTGTTCGTTTTTAAGACTAAGCAGTGTGTGTGTGTGTGTGTATGTATGTTTTGGCATATTAATGAATAGTGCTTTTCAAAGTATGTGTTTTGCTGTTAATTTAAAGGACATGTTGGCTTTCCTGTCCAGATAGAAGACACTTTTCTATTGTATACACTTACACTATATTATATTTATTGTATACATTTTTTATTATATACACTTTTTTTTGTTTCAATGAAAGAGCCTATTAACTCACTGCATGTATAACCCAGATGTCTCCCACAAGATCGTTCAGTGTTACTAGTCCGGTAAAGAGCTTCTGATAGTTGATTTAATTAAAAAAATAAATAAAAATTAAAAAAAAGAATGGTTATACCTATGGCCTGTGGTGTCACAAGTTTAAATCCCGAGCTATATCACTTTGCTATCAGCGGCCATGCTCTCTCCAAGTGGGTAGATGGCACTCCTTCCCCTCATCACTTGTTTAGGGGATTTTGGTCGAGGCATCTGTTAGATGGTGCAGATGGAGCCGTGGACCCAGAGCTTTTCTCTGAGTGTGTCGGCTGCCCAGCAATGCCGCAATGGCAGCAGTTCGAAAAAATAGGCAGTGTCTGACTTCACATGTATCAGAGGAGACTTAAGTTACCGTCCTAGTGTCGGGAGGATTGCTTGTGCTAGGGGGAGTTACATTTACATTTACGGCATTTAGCTGACGCTCTTATCCAGAGAGACTTACAGGGTGTTCGTATTACAGAGGTGGGCCAATGTAATGTTAGGAGTCTTGCCCAAGGACTCTTATTGGTGTAGCGCCATAGTCAACCAGACCGGGACTCGAACCCCAGTCTCCCACATGGTGTGGTAGCTCACTGGCAGGTAGTGGTGTTATCTGTTGCGCCTCACCAACTACAAACAAGTTACAAACAAGTAGGTTAACTGGCGCTACCAATTTGGGGTAAAAGGGGAGGGAAAAATGAATATACAGTTAGTAAAAAACAAATATAGACATACGAAACCGCAGTAAACCAGACTAAGTTCTTTAATTTTTTAATTTTTTTGTGATTTATTTGTGATGTCCTGAAAACCAACACAATTACACACATCTGCCTAGTCGGTCAATAGTAGTGTGGCTCCACCCATTCACACAAGTTTAACCTTTATCTCTTCAGAACCACTGGTCGTTCCTGACTCGGGCTCAGCCAGTTTGCACTGCTTTGCATGTAGTTACTGATTAGGTATTCTTAAGGTGTAATAACCCCATAGAAATATCATTAATGAAGCTTGAGGAAAATACATTTACTGCACTGATAACTGTTAATAGATAATCTGTCTATAAGTCTTCAGATCTGTACTACAGTGTGTGTGTGTGTGTGTGTGTGTGTGTGTGTGTGTGTGTGTGTGTGTGTGTGTGTGTGTGTGTGCTGCTTTTTGGTGTGGGAGGGAGGAGTGTGTGAAGAGCAGAGAGGATGCTGCAGCTGTGGCTACAGAGTGACTCAACTTCCCAGAATGCAGAAAGGAGAGTAAAGGGTGTGTGCAGGGAGGAGGGGGGGTGCAGTGTAGGAGTGGTGGAGTCCAGAATTAACCCAAACTTACCATACAACACAATCTCGCTCTCTCTCTCTCTCTCTCTCTCTCTGTCTCTGTCTGTCTGTCTCTCTCTCTCTGTCTCTGCTCTCTGTCTTTCAGACCCTGTTTCTCTCCGTCCGTCTCCCTCCCTCCCTCGTGGGTCTCTCTCTTTCTCTCTGTCTCTTCTCTTCCCCATTCTTACCCCCTCTTTCTTTCTGTCTCTGTCTCTCTGTGTCCCCTGACTCCCCCTCTTTCTGGCTCTTTTTTGCCTTTCTCTCTCATGTGTCTTTCCCTCCCCCATCTCTCTCTCCTCTTTCTGTCTGTCTGTTTCTCTCTCTCTCTCTCTCTCTCTCTCTCTCTCTCCCTCTGTCTCCCCCTCCCCCATTTCTCCACTCTCCCCCTTTTTCTCTCCCTCACTCATATGCGTCTCTCCCTCCCCCATCTCACCCCTTTCTTCTGCCTCTCTCTGTCCTTCTGCCTCTCTCTCTCAGCCTCTCCTCCTCATCCTTTCTTTCTATCCATCTTCGGGGGTCTCTCTGTGTCCCCGTCTCATCCCTTTCTAGCTGGCTGTCTCTCTCCCTCTTGTCTCCTTTTTACATCTCGCTCTCTCATATGTCTCTCCACACACACACACACACACACACACACACACACACACACAGAGATAGAGATATATGTGGGAGGGGGAGAGACAGAGACAGAAACCCTAACCCTGTCTCTCTACCCTCTTTCTCCCTCTATCTATTTGTCTCTCTTTTTTTGTGTCTCTTTCGATGTGTGTGTGTGTGTGTGTCTCTCTCTAGTCATGTTTGGGCTTGTCTTGTTCTTGCTCTGTTGTGCCATTTCTTAAGACAAAGAGGAACTTGACAGTGTTTAACACACAAGTGCTCTACACACCCTTAATGTTGCAGTCTTTATTTATGAAATTTAGACCACTCAAAAATAAAAAAACACATTTTAGCCCAGGTAATAATTAAGGATTTGTTAAGACATTGATAATGTGCTTGCTTTGAATGCCCTTATCTCTGTACGTCTGTCTCTCACTTTATATTTCTCTCTCTCTCTTCTTTTGCCTGCTCTCTCTCTCTCAGGGAGGTTATGTGTAGAGCACTCTGCTCACATGAGTCATTTCCTTCCACACATGCTGTTGTGAATCATTCACTCCCTTAGCACCCCCCCACCCCCACCCCCATGAAGGACTGCTGGGCCCCACTGGAAAGTCCGGCCTCAGGAGGGCAGTCTGGGAAAGTGTGTGTGTGTGTGTGTGTGTGTGTGTGTGTGTGTGTGTGTGTGTGTGTGTGTGGAGTAAAGCTACGCAGCACTACACAGCACTCCATTCATGAGCTCGTCTTTCCTTGGAGCACCCCCCCCCCCCCCCACCAGACTTTCTCCCCTATTGGCCTCTTGAATGGACCCAAAACTACAGTTATTACTACTGTGTTACTTCTAATATTACCATTAGCACTGAGGCACTCTTTAGAACTTACAACTCTAATTACAACTTGCTTCAGTCGTTACAGCCGTCACCATGTCTCTCCTTTCATACAACACACACCACTATCGTCTGACTACTATACTTACCGAGCCTTCCATTAGCCATAATGACTATCCATTTCTTCTGTTTTTACTTTTGCTCTTCCTCTTCAGCACTTTTTCCTTTTTGTAGTTTTGTATGTAGTTTTTGTTGTCACTGTAGTATTAAAACCTTTCAACTTCTTCTAACCCTGTTTGAACTTTCATTATGAATTGGTATTATGGTAGAAATTATCCAAAATGTATTCATGTAAATTCAAGTTCCTTCTTTTATAAAATTACCGTTTCGGAGATGGTACGGTCTGTTATGACAGCAACGATGACCTTAGTTTTGCTCACTGTTATTTTAAGGATTGTAAATGCTTTCATGCTTCTGTATTTCAACATCAGTGTTGTTTGCCAGCATCACATAGCCCAAACTCACAGCTTTTTTTTCTCTTTTCTTCATGGCATATTTGTTCTGAAAAATATCCAGTGGTATCTCTTGGTGATAACATGATTTTTTTACATCCATCACTCCATGTGTAACTACAGAGGCCCAATTCTAACCCAGGAGATATTTCTTCTTAGTTTAATATTCAAGCGCTCAAGCATGTTCTTCTTCTATTCTTTCTTTTGCTCACTTCTCTTCTGCTCACTCTCTTCCCTCAGATGAAAACTGGTCCCTTTGCTGAGCACTCTAACCAGTTGTGGAACATCAGCGCAGTCCCTTCTTGGTCCAAAGTCAACCAAGGCCTTGTACGAATGTACAAGGCTGAAGTAAGTACAAAGTCACAATAGACCATATCCCATCTCTGCAGTTTCCCACTCTGCAGAGGAGGAAAAAGATAAATGCATGATATGGGAATGATGGGCTGTTGTTTTTTCCCCTAATCTAAAATAATCTAAACTGCAGTTTTGAATTTTTAGCTGTTTAGCTCATTTGTATAATACGCATAACCTACTTTTACAAACTAGTCCTAGTCCAGTCTTCACATAACTGGTATCACAGTAATTACAAGTGTTATAACCTCAGCCATTTCTAAAAACAATGTGACATTCGTAAAGATTACTGCCTAATGCTGCCGAGCAAGAATTGGAGCAGAACTTACTACAACAGATTAACTTGTTAATCCTTCCTCAGATTTCAGTGAAACTTTACATAATTGTTCAACAGAGCATTTTGAGGTGGCCTTATAATTTTGAACACACATGCTAAAAGAGGGTGCTGTAAGTGCTACGTACGTGCTACGTAAGTTTCACAGCATCTTTAAGCTAGACTATAAATCATATCAGAATGTAAGATGTAATTGGTATAGATGGCATTTGTAGACCCTGGAAGTAATTATTGTAAAAAAAAAAAGAAAAATGTTGGTATCAACAAGTGTTTCCTGCTACAAATTAGGGCAAATAGATTAGACATGGTTCATTCAACCCAGCTAGCTAAAACTCAAATGCTTATGGTAGATTTCTTTCTCTAGGGTGTGCTATAACCGCTGTATTTCAGCAAGAGGTTGTTGTACATAGGTCAAACCAGTGGAACAGTTAAAACAAACGTAAACAAAAGGTAAACAGCAGCAGCAGCTTGATGAGGCCTTTTTAAAAGCTGTGGGTGCCAATGATTTATCTTCTTTCTGCAAAACAGTCCCATACTAGTGAGCTGAAAGTGCTTGGCCCCCTGCATATTGCTTCTTGTGGCTATAATTATTATTACTATTCTCTTATTTGTTGAAGTACTGTTTGACCTCTTGCATTGGTCTGTTCTACTTGAAATGAAATGTAAATGTCAGCTGACCTTCTAAAATAGTGTGAAAACAGATATATAAAAAAAATGGTAATATTCTGTAGTGACCATAAAGATGTGCAGTTTGTTTATAAACAGTTAGGCTTGTGCATGTTGGTCTTTCTTTTTAGGGGAGAAAAGGTAGAATTAGCATTTTCTGACTCATTTTTCTGACTCATTGCCTTGGTTTGTTTTAACATGAATGATAAGGGAGCTGTGTAGTAAGAGCACATTGGATCAGTGCCTTGTAAAGTTTTAGTGCTGGACATCTTGAATTAGTAATTGCAGCTGCTTTGATTCAGATCAAAATCTGAATATCATAACATTAAAAAATCACATTTCTACCCATTTCTAATGGCATAAGTTGAAACTGGATTTTAAGGTTTGTAGAAGAGTGATATAGAATCTGAAAAGGATTCATTGGTTGGTGATCTAGAATACAATTTCTAAAAATCCTTCAAATTTCTAATGGCATTATTTTAAACTCATGTGGACAAGAAAGGGTTAAGTAAGTGTATGTGTGTGTGTGCGTGCCTCTAAAACCCCACCCCCTCTTCCAGAGCCACATCCTGTGTTGTTGAGAGAGAGAAGGCCTCGTGGCCCCTCCCCTCCCTCAGCTGAGGGGCCAGTCTGTCTGCAAACCTCCCCACCCCCACCCAGCCAACACACTCACACACGCACACACCCTTGCATTCCCTCTTCTACTGCCTTAGCTCTGCAGTCTTCAGTGCGCCTCGAGGCGGACTATTTCTGCAGCTAAATTTTAGCGTAAAAATATGCATGTTGTGATTAACATGCGAGAACTGAACAATACATTAATAAAATACAGTGACATGATGAGCTTGGACGAAGCAAATTTAGGTGTTAAATGTTTATTAGAATTCTTCTGAAATAATGATCCAGATTTAGATACAAATGGTTACATGGGAGCTAAAGAGATGGTAGCATCATTACCAGTGGGCTAGCTTCTGATATTACCTAATTAATAATACTATATTCTGCACAGGCAGTATGTTATACTGTTCACGTCCAGCGCTTCTTCATGTTCTTTGGAAACCAAAGTTTTGCCAAACTGGCAATTTGGCAGTTTATTCTGGACAGGCTTATCCATTTTACTCTCTACTGGAGAGCAGATCTCATTTATTGGAGTTTCTTTGTTTGGTTTGCATATATGCCAGCATTCTTTGCCAGGATGGAAATCTGTGTTATTATCTTTCTAAATGGCTTACAAAGTATGTGTTTAGTTAATTAGTGGATGTTCTGTTTTCTATAGTCTATAATTAAATGCAGTCATTTCTGCTCTATGCATTTTTGAACCAACCACAGTAAATAAAGGTAAAGCAAAAAAAAATTAAAGAATTGTAATAATATTAAGACACTTTTTCCTGCAGTATTTGATAACAGTAAGCAGCCCAAGGCTAGCGCATGATGCCTTTATCAGCCTTTATGTTAATTGCTGACAAATGTCGTTATAGTAATAGTAGCTGTAATAAGTATCATGTTAGAAAGCAGTTCATTTTCGGTTTATAATGTAATCAAGAAATGGCAGTTAAAAGCACCGTATATGATTCTGGAGAACGACTGTTGATATTTGATCTCAACAGCAAAACAAACACACCCCTCCCTGCTGTGCTCCTTCAGAAGCTCCGCCCCTTAAATTCATGGTTGTGCATTGCCAAGCTAATGACACTGGGTTGTGGACCCAGAAAAGAATTATGGCAGAAGATAGGTCAGCGTTAACTAGGTTGCGGGTTGGCAAACTGTTGCTGCAGTTGCTGCTGCGAAGCAAACCAGTCGCAAATATTCGCTATTATTTCTGTGAAAGAGCAAAAAAAAAAAAGTAAATGTTACCCACATACTGAACAGAAATAGAGCGACATCCTCATCCCTTTTCATGCTTTTTAGCATTTGGAGGTCTCGCCACCTCCCAAACACCTCGCCAGTGTTTACGCTTTTTGCTCATCTTTTCATTTTCAGCTGCTTTTCAGTCATTGCTCCTTGAGAATGAATGTACTTCAACATGTAGCATGTGCCAGATACACACTGGGTCTCCCCTGACCCTTCCCTTCCATGTGCTGGGCTGGAGATGCTGATTGGCTCAAATATGGTTGTTTCTCGATTTGAGACACTTTCTTTGTTGTATATTGGATTGAAATTGTGTACAACGCTTTTACCAGAGATGGTAAATGGAGGTCTGGAAGACCAAGAACACTTTCCAATATACTGCCCATAGGGTTATTAGAAAAGGCAAATCAGATTCTCTGTTTGACTGGAAAACACCTTAAGGGAAATTCAGCAGAATATGTGGGGAGCTGGAGCACTGTTCTACTGTGCAGCAGCAGTCTTTAGAAGAGAACCTTTTCTGATCCCTTACCACAAAATGTCAAAATTACGCACCAGACGTTTTCAAGGGAACACCCTAGTCCTGTGACCTCGTGAAGTTCAAGTTTCTATTTAATTTGTTGAGGGAATGTTGAAATAAAGGCACAGCAATTAAATAACATGATGTGTGAAAAAGAACAAACAAGAGGTAATATGAAGAAAATCAGTTACCAGCCCAAGACTAGAGCATATCATCAGCCAATACCTTAATTGGAAAAAATCGAGGGCAGTTTAGTTATCAGTAACCTTTTATTGGGAAGCATATAGTTATTATAATTATATTATAACTATGACTTTTCAAAAGGCATTAAAAATGAATCACTGGCATTAGTATAGGCTACAATATATAAATGATCAGTTATTGGTGTTAATGAAGTTATTGATATTAATCAAAACATTCTGTTCTGGGGTATTCCTTAACAAGAACCATAGTAATGATGAGATTTACAGTTACAAAATGGACAAAATGGAACTATCCACTTAAGGAGCAAAAATGAATTCCTCACTAACAGGAAACACATTCCATGCTCTTTATTCACCGGTTGCATCCAGGGCCACGTGAACAGGATGTGTGTGCGTCTGTGTGTAAGGCATGAGCTTAAATATACTGAATGGGTGGCTGTGTGATGCTACGTCATCTCCCCCATCCCCCCGCACCCACCCCCCCCCCCCCCCCCCGGACATACATTGTCAGTATTGGCCAAGCGCACACTTACACTAGCGTAAGTCTGGTGATCTATATTTCTCTACTTGTTTCAGTGACTGTATTTATGACAGACTTGCATTTATCCTCACCAAAGGTGACTGTGACTTTTCTCTCTCTTTCTTTTCATTAAATTCTCCAGTGTCTAGAGAAGTTTCCTGTCATCCAGCACTTCAAGTTCGGCAGCCTGCTTTCTATCCAGCCTGTGAAACCATGAATGGCAGCAGGAAGAGCCAATGGAAGACCACAACCAAAACTGAAGTCCCAGAGCAAAGCACCTGAATCCCCTTAGCCACGATCACCAAGCCCCAATATTTATCCACCTCTCAAAACTAATAGATGTGACTACAATCTGAATCCTAGCATCTACCATCAAGCCAGTATGGCTGCCACCTTCTTCAATGATGGAATTTATTTTGTTGAATTTTCTATATCTCACCTGCAAGCTGACAATTCAGGTTTCCCCCCCAAATAAAATGCTCATAGTATTCTGTTTTAGGCCTAAGTATAGTCCATGGCCCAGTAAGACATGCATATTCATGATCTCCAGCATTTTTATTTATTTATGTAAATGTACCAAGAGTAGAGCTTGCCTGAATGGATGTGTAGAGGCCTGGTTTCGGTTTTGATGTGAAAGGATGCCGGCAGTTTGTCCATTTTCCCCATTTTGAGTGTGTAATGATCTTTGACAAATGGATGAATTGTGTGGGTGTGCACATACATCTGTCTCAAAGAGGACAGTGTTTATCGTTTGTATGGCTTTCTTGGCTTGCTCAACACTTGCTAAAGCCTTGTATTTGCTGTGAATGTAAGTGTGTAATGCTCAAGTGTCATTTTGTCACTGTCTGGCATTAATAACCTGTCAACTATTTTAGTCTTATATGTTTGCAATGCTTAATTCTTTTTAACACTGAAGTAGTACAGATCAGATCACTATACCTTTGACCAAGAACCCCTTAAAAAAAAAAAAAAAAAAATCTTGTCACCATAGTCTTCCATTCAAAAACTCAAAGCAAAGTACTTGGTTCCCCAACAGCGGCAGCTACTGCACTAGAGGAAGCACACTGGATGGCATCCAGATTTCATGCTATGTAAATAAATGGTTTTAAGTTAATCCAACACTTTCTCCATTTCAAAAGGACCTCTTGTGCCGGTTCAGATCATGGTATGCGGTATGCCTTGTCGTGACCGCAGCATATAGCCACCTTGTGGTTTCTAAGTTGGAGCGATTGACACTGTCCACTCTATTAGCAAATCCTGCCACTACTCACCTCTACCATAAAGGTGTACATGCTGAAATTCCATAGAGAACCATTTTTGTAAAGAGGCCTCGAGTGTAAAGAACCTTTACACCTACTTGTTAAAATCTGTTAGAAAAGTTTTTACACATACACTGATTAGCTATGACATTATGACGGTGGTGGTAATGTTTTGGTGATTGGTGTATATCTCTTTAACAAGAATGGTTCTTCTAAGGCACTGCTCAAATAACCCGTAAGAGTATATTATTCCACACCCTGACCCATCTATAATAAACACTTCTCTGGTTCGTTCCTGACCAGACCTTTAGGTCATGGTAGTGGCGTGTTGCTAAGGGTATTAAACGTGTCCATGTCGTTAACAAATGGACTTCAGTCTCTAACTGTATACCAGCAAAGTAACGTTTGAGTTTCTAAGTGTACAACATCATAATGTGACACAGGCCATGTGCTTATAAAGGATAAAGGAGACTTTATTGTCATTTGCATCACATGTGGTACATGGGGTGGAACGAAATTGTGATCTCAAGGTCCCAGTTACACCCAAAGAGCAATTATTGAACAAATAAGATAATAGAATACATAAAGGGTAGACATAAATAGGAAAAGTGGAAAAAGTAGAAAAATAAAATGTTAAAAAGAGCAACATGATCACAATATGAAAGGAGTGTAGCAGCATGAATGGATAAGTAGCAGTAACACAATAAAGTGTCAAAGTGTCAGTGCGGTGTGTTTGGCTAGGTAGAGTCCTACAGCTTCTGGAAAGAAGCTTAATGCTCCGCAGCCTCCTACCTGAGGGGAGCAGGACAAAAAGTGAGTGTGCTGGGTGAGTGGGGTCCTTCATGATGCAGGTGGCCCTCTTCCTGCATCTGAAGGAATAGGTTTCCATATTTACAGATTTACCTGCTGTGGCTATAATGATGGTTATGTTGCATTAATTATTATTTTTTTAACTTCATTGTAGGACTATGTACACTGTAGGCTTCTCTTATTGTTTTATAGAGAGACCCAGTGGCAACTAACTCAGCATGGCTAGTACTCATAGTGAGTTATTTACATGCTTCAAAATGATCCTATGTATATTATATGAAACTATGATACATTACTTTCTGTGTCTGTAGTAGGTGTTGATATTGAGACATAATTCAGTCATCTAAAAAGCTTATTGCAAATTTAATTCCGAGTAGATCTTAAGAAATATTGGTCAAATTACCATTAAAATTTAGAGTCACCTTATTTAGAGGCACGTTTGCCCACCATATATTATATTTACATTTCCAACATTTAGCTGACGCTGTTATCCAGAGCGACTTATGTTTAAATCATGTTCCAGAGGCAGGTGAATGTAGTTAGGAGTTTTGCCCAATAACTATTAACTCTACATGACCTTATTGGTGTAGAAATCGAACCCTAGTCTGCCTTGAGGAAGCCTTGCTGCCTTGTTGCCTACATTCCACCAACTGATTATTTACAGATGTTCAAATTAGCAAACTATCAGGTAAAACCTGGAAGTAAATTTCTTAGAAGTGGTAGAGTTTGGGCGAGACCAGGGCTAGGTTTAGGACCAGGTTTAGGGTTAGGGGAAATGATGTGAACTTATGTTCTTATGGAAAAAAAAGTAGACCTCTGCTTTAATCGCAGTTGCTTGGTTTTGTGGCCTCTAGCTGGAGCTGATGTTGCTTTATCATGCAGAGGCCAACCTGACCAATCATGAACTATCAACCGCTCCATTTGTTGTAGACTTTTGAGTCACTGTGATTCTGGCCCATGTGCTCCCACTACCGTGGGCTTTTGCTGAGTAATTTTGGGTGAAGGCAAATGGTTGAATTTAGCCATTTAACCCCCCACCTCCTTTTCTATTGTATTCAGGGCACAGGGCTCCACACCTCCTGCCTCTGATAAGCTAAATGTTTCAAAATACTGATGAAGAGTATAGACTACCCTAATTTGTGTAGGTCAGACCTCCTTCACAATGTGCTGGAGCTTGTGAGGCCTTCTTAAAACCTTCTCAGGTTGTTTTAGGCACGTCTTTATGCGGGTTAGTACTGTGTTAGTACTGCGTTAGTACTCACAGACCAATAACCAACTATACAGACTAGCGCAGCTCTTCTAAACCATTGCCTTTAGCTCATTTAACCTCCTTCTCTAATGTACTCAGACTCAGGGCTCCACACCTCCCACATCTCAGTTAAATGATTAAAAATCAGAAGGCCAATCTTGATAAAGAGTATAGACTACCCTAATTTGTGTAGGTCAGACCTCCTTCACAATGTGCTGGAGCTTGTGAGGCCTTCTTAAAGCCGTCTTAGGATGTTATAAGCAGGTCTTTAAGCAGGTTAGTACTGTGTTAGTACTGCATTAGTACTCACAGACCAATAACCAACTATACAGACTAGTGCAGCTCTTCTAAACCATTGACTTTAGCTATCTAACCCCCCTACCTCCTTCTCTAATGTACTCAGACTCAGGGCTCCACACCTCCCACATCTGATGAGTTAAATGATTAAAATCAGAAGGCCAATGCTGATGAATAGTATAGACTACCCTCATTTGTGTAGGTCAGACCTCCTTCACAATGTGCTGTTGCTTGTGAGGCCTTCTTAAAGCTGTCTCAGGATGTTTTAGGCACTTCTTTAAGCGGGATAGTACTGTGTTAGTACTGTGTTAGTACCCACAGACCAATAACCAACTATACAGACTAGTGCAGCTCTTCTAAATGGTTGGATTTAGCTATTCAACCCTCCACCTCCTCCTCTATTGTACTCAGACTCAGAGCTCCACACCTCAGATGAGCTAAATGTTTTAAAATCCTGATGAATAGTATAGGCTACCCTAGTTTGTGTAGGTCAGACCTCCTTCACAATGTGCTGGAGCTTGTAAGGCCTTCTTAAAGCCGTCTTAGGATGTTATAAGCAGGTCTTTAAGCAGGTTAGTACTGTGTTAGTACTGTGTTAGTACCCACAGACCAATAACCAACTATACAGACTAGTGCAGCCCTTCTAAACCATTGACTTTAGCTATCTAACCCCCCTACCTCCTTCTCTAATGTACTCAGACTCAGGGCTCCACACCTCCCACATCTGATGAGTTAAATGATTAAAATCAGAAGGCCAATGCTGATGAATAGTATAGACTACCCTCATTTTTGTAGGTCAGACCTCCTTCACAATGTGCTGGTGCTTGTGAGGCCTTCTTAAAGCTGTCTCAGGATGTTTTAGGCACTTCTTTAAGCGGGTTAGTACTGTGTTAGTACTGTGTTAGTACCCACAGACCAATAACCAACTATACAGACTAGTGCAGCTTTTTAAATGGTTGGATTTAGCTATTCAACCCTCCACCTCCTCCTCTATTGTACTCAGACTCAGAGCTCCACACCTCAGATGAGCTAAATGTTTCAAAATCCTGATGAATAGTATAGACTACCCTAGTTTGTGTAGGTCAGACCTCCTTCACAATGTGCTGGAGCTTGTAAGGCCTTCTTAAAGCCGTCTTAGGATGTTATAAGCAGGTCTTTAAGCAGGTTAGTACTGTGTTAGTACTGTGTTAGTACCCACAGACCAATAACCAACTATACAGACTAGTGCAGCCCTTCTAAACCATTGACTTTAGCTATCTAACCCCCCTACCTCCTTCTCTAATGTACTCAGACTCAGGGCTCCACACCTCCCACATCTGATGAGTTAAATGATTAAAATCAGAAGGCCAATGCTGATGAATAGTATAGACTACCCTCATTTGTGTAGGTCAGACCTCCTTCACAATGTGCTGGTGCTTGTGAGGCCTTCTTAAAGCTGTCTCAGGATGTTTTAGGCACTTCTTTAAGCGGGATAGTACTGTGTTAGTACTGTGTTAGTACCCACAGACCAATAACCAACTATACAGACTAGTGCAGCTTTTTAAATGGTTGGATTTAGCTATTCAACCCTCCACCTCCTCCTCTATTGTACTCAGACTCAGAGCTCCACACCTCAGATGAGCTAAATGTTTTAAAATCCTGATGAATAGTATAGGCTACCCTAGTTTGTGTAGGTCAGACCTCCTTCACAATGTGCTGGAGCTTGTAAGGCCTTCTTAAAGCCGTCTTAGGATGTTATAAGCAGGTCTTTAAGCAGGTTAGTACTGTGTTAGTACTGTGTTAGTACCCACAGACCAATAACCAACTATACAGACTAGTGCAGCCCTTCTAAACCATTGACTTTAGCTATCTAACCCCCCTACCTCCTTCTCTAATGTACTCAGACTCAGGGCTCCACACCTCCCACATCTGATGAGTTAAATGATTAAAATCAGAAGGCCAATGCTGATGAATAGTATAGACTACCCTCATTTTTGTAGGTCAGACCTCCTTCACAATGTGCTGGTGCTTGTGAGGCCTTCTTAAAGCTGTCTCAGGATGTTTTAGGCACTTCTTTAAGCGGGTTAGTACTGTGTTAGTACTGTGTTAGTACCCACAGACCAATAACCAACTATACAGACTAGTGCAGCTTTTTAAATGGTTGGATTTAGCTATTCAACCCTCCACCTCCTCCTCTATTGTACTCAGACTCAGAGCTCCACACCTCAGATGAGCTAAATGTTTCAAAATCCTGATGAATAGTATAGACTACCCTAGTTTGTGTAGGTCAGACCTCCTTCACAATGTGCTGGAGCTTGTGAGGCCTTCTTAAAGCCGTCTTAGGATGTTATAAGCAGGTCTTTAAGCAGGTTAGTACTGTGTTAGTACTGTGTTAGTACCCACAGACCAATAACCAACTATACAGACTAGTGAAGCTCTTCTAAACCATTGACTTTAGCTATCTAACCCCCCTACCTCCTTCTCTAATGTACTCAGACTCAGGGCTCCACACCTCCCACATCTGATGAGTTAAATGATTAAAATCAGAAGGCCAATGCTGATGAATAGTATAGACTACCCTCATTTGTGTAGGTCAGACCTCCTTCACAATGTGCTGTTGCTTGTAAGGCCTTCTTAAAGCTGTCTCAGGATGTTTTAGGCACTTCTTTAAGCGGGTTAGTACTGTGTTAGTACTGTGTTAGTACCCACAGACCAATAACCAACTATACAGACTAGTGCAGCTCTTCTAAATGGTTGGATTTAGCTATTCAACCCTCCACCTCCTCCTCTATTGTACTCAGACTCAGAGCTCCACACCTCAGATGAGCTAAATGTTTCAAAATCCTGATGAATAGTATAGACTACCCTAGTTTGTGTAGGTCAGACCTCCTTCACAATGTGCTGGAGCTTGTGAGGCCTTCTTAAAGCCGTCTTAGGATGTTATAAGCAGGTCTTTAAGCAGGTTAGTACTGTGTTAGTACTGTGTTAGTACCCACAGACCAATAACCAACTATACAGACTAGTGAAGCTCTTCTAAACCATTGACTTTAGCTATCTAACCCCCCTACCTCCTTCTCTAATGTACTCAGACTCAGGGCTCCACACCTCCCACATCTGATGAGTTAAATGATTAAAATCAGAAGGCCAATGCTGATGAATAGTATAGACTACCCTCATTTGTGTAGGTCAGACCTCCTTCACAATGTGCTGTTGCTTGTAAGGCCTTCTTAAAGCTGTCTCAGGATGTTTTAGGCACTTCTTTAAGCGGGTTAGTACTGTGTTAGTACTGTGTTAGTACCCACAGACCAATAACCAACTATACAGACTAGTGCAGCTCTTCTAAATGGTTGGATTTAGCTATTCAACCCTCCACCTCCTCCTCTATTGTACTCAGACTCAGAGCTCCACACCTCAGATGAGCTAAATGTTTCAAAATCCTGATGAATAGTATAGACTACCCTAGTTTGTGTAGGTCAGACCTCCTTCACAATGTGCTGTTGCTTGTGAGGCCTTCTTAAAGCCGTCTTAGGATGTTATAAGCAGGTCTTTAAGCAGGTTAGTACTGTGTTAGTACTGTGTTAGTACCCACAGACCAATAACCAACTTCACCAATTAGCACAGCTCCTCTAAATGGTTGAATTTCGCTATGTAACACCCCCCCCCCCCCCCCACACACACACACACACACCACCACCACCACCTCCTCCTCTATTATACTCAGGGCACAGTCTCCACACCTCCCACCTCTGATAAGATAAGACTGGGGTAGAATCTCAGATGCTTCAGTTTCAACGCCCAACATGTAAGCTTGGGGTTGTGAAGTGATGTTATCTACAGATTCGCACTCACTTCGTTACACAGCAAGTGTAAAACGACTTCGGTCACATTTCTCAAAGCAAGCCATTGCCGTCCGAAAGCGCGTCCGTATTAGAAGCAGTCCCATCTGCGGCCACGGGGGGGAGCTCGGCACACACGGCTGAACGTAAACCACTTGTGTACGACGATGAACATTTTCCAGAAGAATAATAAAACTATTCCCTACAAAATCACCTGAAAGACGCCTTAAAAGTCGACTATGAGAATGCTTTCTGTTTACTGCGCGACGCTGTACGCTAATAATCCAGCTCACAGGCGCCCAGCCGCAG
Organism: Salminus brasiliensis; assembly: GCF_030463535.1. NCBI lineage: Eukaryota > Metazoa > Chordata > Actinopteri > Characiformes > Bryconidae > Salminus > Salminus brasiliensis. Next base: position 14,030,424 of record NC_132878.1, read on the forward strand.
TGTTTTCAACCCTACGTAATTACGTCATTATAAACTCCCTTCCCAAACACAGCAGTCTGTTTATAACTCAACCTTGCCAGAATCTGCGACGGTCTACAACACATTCCTCCTCTCCCACATGAAAATACGGCTCGCTACGACGGTGTTAATGCACGCTTTAAAGCCTAAAGCTCCTGCTGTCTGCTTCATGTCGCCGAATTTACCTGCAGTACCATCATTATTTTTTACAACAGCCTGGCCGGAGTAGGTGCAGACCCCTGTGCTCGACGCTGCAGCAGCAGCTCAAATTGAGAGGAGTGGAGAGGTTTCAGCTGGAGATGGAAGATGAGGAGGAGGAGGAGGAGGAGGAGGTGGAGGATGGGGAGGATGGGGAGGGGTGGGGGTGGTTATGGGGGAGCAAACGGATCCGAGGTCAGCCCGAGGTGCCGCTCCATAGGCGCTCTAATACCTCCATTCATCGATTTTGAAGAACACCACCATGTGGCACACAGCAGAGATAACACAGCCTGCGAGTATTTTGCAAAAGTGCCTGGCTAAAAAAAGAAGGAAAAAAGGGAAAAGCTCACAGCAGCGCCCAGTACAGCACTGGTTAGAAATTACAGCAGGCTATACTGTGCAGAAACACACCAACTGACCATGTCTCTGCTTCTGTGTGGAGTTGCAGTGTCCGTTTACTGCGTATGCTGTTGTGTTGGATTCAGAAAGCCTCTGTTTATCACTTTCACATGGGCTTCTGAACAGGCTAAATGCTTCAAAATCAGAAGGCCATAGGGTATAAATAAACTAGCACCAATGCGCTGTAAGGCCTTCTTGACATCTCCTCAGGTTGTCCTGTGCGCTCCTTTAACCGTGTTAGTACTGCGTTAGGACACCCAGACCAGTGTGGCCAGTGTGGGACGTTTATTAACCAACTACACTAACTTCCACAAGCCTTCCTACTAGGCCTTCATATTGGTTTCAGCATCCACAAAGTGAACAGGCCTCAGTAGGCCTTGATAGGCCCACTTTGTCCCTGAATATGATGGGGTAGTGTAGTATGTAGAGTGGTATGATGTGGCTGAGGACACTGATCTGAACAGGCCTACAAGCTTGCTCAAGTCAGCCCAAGAAGGAAGAACACCAGAAGTAGCCAGAAATGAATTTCATTTTTTATTAAGGTTATAAATTTTAAACAAATACTTTCTAAAACAGTTTTACCCGGTGATATACAATTTAATATGCACAAAAATACAAGAATACCAACAAAATATGGAGAGTACGTCTGAAAACGTCTTTAATTCAGTACACATAGTGCTTATATAATGTGAGGACTTATGGCTAACTTATGAGATTGCCTTTTTAGAACAAAAGGTCTAACATTTGTAGAAAATAAAATCAAACCCACAAAACCAAGCAAATGCTGGCATCATGAATTACTGTGAAGGCTTAATCAACTTTTTGAAGAGTAAAAGGGGGGAAATGTTGACGCTCTGGAGACCAAACAGTCAACAAAAATAAAAATAAAACCTAAAAAAAAAAAATAGAAAAAAACTAACAAGAATGAACCCAAACACCTGGCTGATTAAATTCCGTCGTCGTGCATTCTGGGAGTTGTAGTGTTAATTAATGGCCCCCGACGTTCAATGTGATGAGGTGGCTGGCAGAGGTGGACTACAAACACAACTGGGGAGGAAACTGGTGCTGTAAAGTCAGTGCAGTCAACAAAACGCACCAGGCCACTTCAAAATACAGAGAAGACAAGAAACCAGACAGGAAATATTGCACCTTCATTAGCCTACTCGATTGCCTTGCTTGATATTAGAGATATGCCAGTTCTCTGGAGCTGTTGTGAAGCCTTTTCAGAAACTATAGCTAGAGATAAAACGTAGGATGGTCCATGTAGCCTAGTGAAAGTAGTACACACACCCCTCTAACGCATTATTTACTGAGACCGTGCAACGTTAGGCTGATTTCGCTTGGATTATTTCAAACATTACATGGGTAATGTTATTTTACAAGACATCTTTGTGAAAAGTTCAAACTGAAAAGCAGAGAAAAGCAGAAAGAAACAATCCGCTAGCAAAACACATTCAGACTCGTTCAGTTTCGTGGTGATAGCTAGCGCCAGCTAGCAGGTTTCCGCTCTGGTTTTCTGAGGGGGGCTTTAAGGCAACGAAATTCAACTTCGTTAAGATTATTTCAGTAAAGTTTAACCGTTTTAAAAACCATGTCAACATTGTCGGCTTTAAAAGGACACGTCCCAACCCGAGTGGTAGCTAACTTGGGCTACACACTCCCTCCTCCCTCCCCCTAGCATCGAAACGAAACTACACCGTAACTTAAAAACACACGTTTAAATAACATCTCGCTGCAAAAATAAAGTCGATTTGTGTCTTAGACTTTTGTACAATTTCATAAAGCGTTTGTCTTTCGAGTCCAGGGTTGTGTTGTGTGTCTCTCTTCACCGCACGCGGGGTCAAAAAGCTACGATGGCTCTCGTCCAGGCGCCTAAACTAGCCAGCGCCTGCTTGCTGCAGAACTGGCCGTTAAACGCCTGCTCCAAGTCCGCCTGCCGGCTCACGAGTCCCGAGAAGCCCGAGCCGAATATGGAGATCAAGTTGGAGATGTTGGCCGTGTCCAAACAGTCCGAGCAGCAGTCCTCGAGCTTGGCTCGCTTGCACGGCGCGGGCTCCACCGAAACGTCCTCCAGCTCGGGCGCGTAATAGCAGCAGCCGCTGTAGTCCGACACTTTGCGCTTTTTGGCCGGGCTGCTGCACGGCTGCAGCGGCGTGCAGCAGTCCTGGTGCAGGCAGCCGTTCTCCACCGTGGTGACCACATGAGTGTCCAGGTCCAGCACGGTGGTCTTGTTGCAGTGCGCCGTCGAGAAGTCACACGGCGACGGTGGCGGCGGCGGCGGGTAGGGTTCCGCGCAGCAGCTCCGGTAGAACAGCGGCTCGGACGTCTTGCACGCCTCCTCGGGCGCGGAGGGGGACGAGCACGGCTGCGCTACGCACAGGCTCGACTGCCCGCCGGCCATGCCGGCCATGCCGCCCGCGCAGCACTGCTGTTCGGCGACTCCGGCGTCCTCGCACTCGTCCGCGGCTGCGGCGGCGGCCACCACGTCGAGCGGGTCGAGCTCCTGGATCTCGTTGCACACGGTCATCACCTCCTCGTACTGCTGCATCCTGTAGATCTCGGCGTACTTCTCGTTCATGTAGACCTGCCGCGCGTTCCTCAGCACGTACGACACCAGCAGGTTCTTGTGCAGCTTGATTCCGCCGCGCTGCGTCCGCGAGTTGTGGATCTTCCGCAGCGAGATGGAGATGAGGCTCTGCGCGTCCACCGCGCACTCCGCCGCGCTGATCATCGTCTCGGGGGCTGGCTGCTGCTACGGGTGCCCTCCGACGCCTCCTTACACCCGAGGAAAAGCGCTCAGCTCAGGCGAAATCGCGACGTTTCGGTCGGGGGAGAAGGTCTGAGTGCTGCACTCCTTGGAGAAACATTGAATCGCGCTCGTCGCTTCCAGTACGAGCGAAAGGCGCCAGCGAGCATTTAGCTTCAAACCCGTTCCCATGGTATTTATACAGCCACGCCGTGTCCCGCCCTCCTCGCCGCCGCCCAATCGGCGGCCGGATGCGCCAGTGAGTGGCAGGCAAGTCCCGGCCACCCGCGACGATTCTAGCCAATCAGAGCGAGGCGGTTCTTCTGTGCTATTCAAATTCCAAACTGACTTTAGCAAACTGGAATGTTCTCATGAGGCGCTGAGGCGGTTGAGGACCCGGTCGTCTCCGGGAGCGCACATGTTGAGGATGATACGGTTTCACACAGTTTAACAAACGTCTACAAAACTAATTTCAGGCTAAATTAGACTAAAAACCGAAAGAGAGGCAAAAACGAGTCAGAAAGTGTTTTTTTTTTAAATATATTTTCTATACAGCTCGTGCGTGACCCCCGCGCTTTTTTTTTAAGGCTGCTGTTCTGTTGATTGCTCTCAGAACTGCAGTGTTTTGACTGACTGCTGCTCTAAGTCTTCAATAAATGGCTTTTCACAGTGTGTAGTCTGCAAATGACTGAAATTAGCACAGAAATGTAACATTTTCCTTTTAAAAAAATACATTTTAGTTAGTTATTCAAGTAAATAAGTTACCCTACTTTACGTGTACATCTTATAAACCATGTAACTAGTGAAATATACTCTTCTGTTGCTAACAATTTATGAAAAAACTGCCTCAAATTTGACACAAAACTGAATATATATATATATATATATATATATATATATATATATATATATATATATATATATAGACTTTCTGGTCGAAATTTACAGCAACTCTTATACAGGCATTTGAATCATGTTACACAGAATGAATGAGTGTAGGCTGAATTGATGTATATGTACCAAACTATTGTTTTTCTTTGTTATGAAAGAAAAAAAAACAGTGAATTAAAACTAGACATTAAAACTGTATGGATTGAGAAGTGAATGACACATTTCAAACTTCATCAAGCTTTAAATACAGTATCTAAGGCGCTGCCTACATGTAGTAATTTTTTTAATAGCTTTTTCTCTCTGTTATGACCTTCTGTCCACACAAATGCACAGAGGTACTGGTTAGTAAAAGCTGAGGTTTTTCAATGTGCACTCAAAGGAACAGATTTTGGAAAATCAGATATAATATTTGAGTTTACTGTTTCATTACATTGTCACATAATATGCTACTATGGTAGATTTGTTTTCAGATTGTAAGCTTTCCTGATGCAAATTATATTTTATGTCTGTGTGAGAGTTTAAATTAAGGAATAGACTTTAGAAATAAAAAGATTTTCAGCTTTATTTAGGTCTGTTTTGGTCGTTATGTTGCTTCTTGAGGAATTAGTCATAGATTTCTTTAAAGCTGGTGCTATAAAGTCAGTGCAATTAACAGGGAAATACAGGAAATCAGACAGAAAATATTGTACTTTCATTAGCCTACATGATTGTCTTGCCGGATATGACAGATATAGTGAGAGATATGCCTCTTTTTATCAACGTTTTAGGATTGTTGTGTGGATGGAGAGATTTTTGTCTGGAGACAAAAGAAGAAACCTACATGTAGGGGAGGCTGAAACTCTTTTATTTTTAAAAGCATTGGGCCTTATTCACCAGTCGTTCTTAAAAGGACATTTCTTAATCAAATCCACTTTTACAGCTTTCTGACTCTGACCAATGTTTTCTTATTTGGGTTTTTTGAGTTTACCAGGACAATGAGATCCATCATTCTAGGAGCAAAGCTGCAGTTTAAAAGCACATCATTAATCTCATGTAGATTTCTTGTTAGGACTTCTTTCAAGAAACAAATGTAAGAAAATTCTTAGATGTTTTTTCCCCCATCATGGATTGGATCCTATTTGCGTTACGGAAAGCGCTAAGAAATGTACTCACATATTTGGAATGACATTCCAAATATTTTTCAGGTAAATTGTTATATAGTCTGTTACTGTCTGACCCTTCCTTAAGTACCATGCCATTTTTTGTGCAGGTAAAGGTATTTTGCTCACCGCACATTATGTTATTTTTACTACAATAACTCTAATAGCCTCTGTAGACTTATAAACAGTAACTACTGCACTATGTTACTGTAGGAGTGTTTTTTTTTCACATTGCTTTGCTGCTCTCCGTAACTAATGAAAACTCTCTAGCATTAACGGGTGAATCATGCAGATCCAGCAGATCATGTGAAGCTCTCTCTCTCCCTTTCCCTCTCCGTCCCTCTCTCTCTCTCTCTCTCTCTCTCTCTCTCAGATCTCCAGTGTGCAACCACAGGCAAAGTGCTGGAGCTACCAGTTCTGCATCTTAACAATGCCTTGGATCAGGAGCACCCATCTCTTAGCTATGCATTGCAAGGGAAGAAATCAATACGTATGTGAAGGGAACCATATCAGACCAAACTGGAATGGTGATAAGGCAACAGAATGGCGATTCATTAGGAGTATGTGTGGACAAAAAGGGAACAGAGCAAGGAAACGGGGGCAAAACAGAAAATATATGTGAAGTGTTTTTCACAATGTAGTGTTAAAAGGCAGGATTTATTCTTTTTTGCTTCAATACTATTTTCATTATTATGTCCTAAGATAATACAAATGGCTCAAAACCAAACTACAAAAACATGCTATACTAGAAATCATCAATGCATACAGGTAGCTTTGCAGTAGTGTAATATTTTGGGATGGTTTCTCCTGACTGCACTGATGTTGTAAAACACGTGCTAAGCCAGTCGGTAAGACAGTCAGGGCTTGTAATTACACTGTGGAAAGGCACATGGAGAATAACTTTTCCATATATGCAGTGGTAGTGCTGACCTGCTATTCTAATTAATCCCTCAAATTACAGACTAATTGCTCAGATATTATTAGTGTGAAGTGTATTGTCCAGTAACTACAGTGAATTACTCAGTAACTAGTGGTGCAATACCCAGTGACTGCTATGGAACAAATAGGCTAGAATAGGACCAGAGGTGCCGCCCTATCAGAAAATTTGTCGATTGGCTATTGGCATTGTTCACTTGAACGAGGCACTGAACCCCCCAGCTGCTTAAGGGTGTTTCATATGACACCTCTATCCCGTTCCTCCACTGTACCCCAACCCCCCTGTGAATAAATGGGCAGGCGAAAGTGAGCAGCAGTGCAGTCGTTTGAAAAGCTGTTAATCAGTGATACCAGTCAAGTATAGGATGAAGACAAAGACTCGTTTACAGTGATGTTTCCAGTGATGCTTGGTAATGATTGTGGGTGGGACTGTTTACACTTATCAAGTGTGAACGTAGCCTTTGAGAGTTAAGTGGCGCCCTTTCAAAGTTCCTGCTGCTAGGTAACCACTCCCTCCCGGTTTCATGCAGCAAACGCTGGGTTCAGAGCCATCCACAGATGTTTACCTGAGTCCCTGGTTGACTGTACTAGGTGTGCTCAGACATGGACGCAACCATATTGCTTGATGGTAAAGTTCTTTCTGTTCTGTTCCTCATCTGAAGCCTACACCCTTTAAACACAATGGTTATATATAGAAACATGACAACTTATACATATGACAATATTTAAATGTTTCTTTGCATGGTTAAGTCCTATGATGGAGAATGTTTTGTGCATGATTCTTTAAAGAACCTTTTAGAAATGGTAGAACGTGTCACTAAAATTTGGTATAGGTCTTAGAACCATTTTTAGGCTTTAGGACACGTTTACTAAGGGTATACAGAGGTATTTTCTAGTTAGTGTTACTGCTTTTCATTTTTGGAGTGTGTGGATTCCACAAATGTTCAAGGAGATGGTTTTTCTGGGTGACCAGACCACATAGAAAAAATGGTTCTTTGGCCCTTTGGCTTCTGGAACCAAATTTTGAACATGGCAGAATTGTTGGTGCAATTAAGCTCTACAGACTGGAAATCCTTGTTTATTAAAAAGGTCAACAGAGAATGGCCAGACTGGTTTGAGATGACAAAAAAGCTACAATAACCACAACTGTGGTGAGCAAAAAAAAAAAAAACTAATCCTGAGGTGTATGGGCTACAACAGCACAAAATTCATTTTATGTCTGTCAGTCAAGAACAGAAAGCTGAGGCTGCAGTAGGCACAGGCTCACCAAAACTGGCCTAATGAATCTCAAATTCTACTAAGGCACACAGATGGTGGGGACAGAACTGGAAAAGCATGAATCCATAAACCCAACCTGTTTTGTGTCAACAGTCTAGGCTGTTGGCTGGAGGGGGTGTGATGGTGTGAGGAATGTTTTTTTGGTAGACTTTGGGCTCATTAATACCGGTCAATCATCACTTGAATGCTGCAGCCTATTCATTGCTGACCATGTACAGCCCTCCATAAACATAAGTAACACTTCATCTTCTAATGGCTACTGCCACTAAGCAACAACCGTATCAATCTGGTTTCTCGAACATGACAATAAATTCAATGTATTTCAGTGGCCTTCCCAGTCGCCGGATCTGAACCCAATAGAACACCTTTGGGGTGTGGTAGAACGGGAGATTCGCAGCATGAAAATGCTCCTGTAAAATCTGCAGGATTTGTGTGACGCTATCATGTCAACGCGAACCAGAATCTCAAAGTTTCAACAATCCATGCCGTGATGAATTGAGGCTGCTTTGACAGCGAGACGGGCCTCCACCTAGTATTAGTACAGTGTTCCTAATACAGTGCTCAGCTAGAATGATTGTATTCTGGGCAGTATTACATTTTTGAGTTGGTATTTTTACTCTCTTACACCAAGGGTAAACTGGGGAACTTTTATGACACTAACATGAAAGTTCTGTCAACACAGAAATCAGAAACTATATCTTGGACCCAAATACAGCCCTTACCACCTGTACAGGGGTAAAATCAGGGTTTTGATCAGTTTCAACAATAAAAGATTATTTGTGTATGTTTATTCCAAGCTCCAGCTGAACTATGGATGCAGTAGAACATTGTGATGAGGTATGTCAAAGTTTCACTTTAATACCACACAGTAACAGAAAAGGTATTATCTCTAGAGTGGGGTCTAGTAGCGGCCTATAGAAACAATGCAATCTTTTACAGCTAGCCTTGTTATAAAGAATTACTGTGCTAAGCCTGTCATCTGACCTCTATTACACTCACCTCTTTTTGATTTCAGCTCACAGTGCTGGAAGAAGACCAGAAGAGTAAGCTGCTCAGTTTTGAGGGGTCCAGTGGTAGCTTCATTACACCAGACTTGCAGTATTGAAAGTCTAACAGGTTTGTGTCTGTGGATGCTCGGATGCTAATCATCATGTTTGCCAGTCTTATGGGACCTTACTACCTTTACCTTTCTTCCAAACTCTGTTTAATGATCACATCAGACACCGGTGCTGATGGGTATCTGGGGATGCTATGGACATTATGTTGATGTGAATGCCAACTAATGTCCGAATGTCTACTTTACACTGCAGAAAGTGATACACTGAAGTTACTTGACCCATCATTTCCACAAGAATACAATTAGGCAGATTTTGGGCTGGGTTGCTTAGTTTAGACCAAAAGTTGCTGAAGTATCTTTTTAAAGTGATGAGTACAATGCATGTTGGCTCTACTTCTGAAGGAATACACTAGATGGATAAAAGTATTGGTGCACCTGCTTATTCGTTGTTTCCTCTGAAATCAAGGGTATTTTGCTGAAGTAACTGTCTCTAATGTCCAGGGAAGGCTTTGCTGTGAGGATTCGATTGCATTCAGCATCAAGAGCGGTAGTGAGGTCAGGATGTTGGATGATCACCATCCCACCTCACCCCCAACTCCCCAACTCATACCAAACGTACTGGAGGGTGTGGCATCCATCATTCCAGAGAACACAGTTCCACTTCTCTAGCCTACACCTTTCATTAGTCATGGTACCAACCGGTTCATGTTTATCTGCTCCAGAGAGTCCTATTCTATTGGCACTACTTCTCCACAGGGACTAGACAAGCTGTGTTTGCGTATTTGCACATCTGTGTCAGCAAAGGGTGCAACCTAAAGTAGCTGAATGTATTCATTAGAGGGGATGTCCACAAACATTTGGACATATGGTGTACGTGTGTGAAACAGGACCTACAAAACAATAACAAATACCCACAGCTGCACGCACTCTGTAGGTGAGGGACGTCCGCCTTTGACTTGACAGTACCCTCCTGATTCAAACCAGCTTAGTGTTTTAAAGCTCTAAGCGCACTGTAGCTTGAAATCTACAGTGGGTAATATTATTCTGGGGCACTTGTACGTCATATATTGCTGTTTCTCTGATGGCCACGTGGCTGAAGTCCAGATGACTCAAGGCCTCAATCTTCCCACTTCATGTGCAGTAATACCATAACTGCTAGCAATCTTCCTGTTTTTAATAACTGACTGAAAATGATCATTGCTGTAACTTAAACATTACATTAACAAACATATACGCTACAGTTCACTCAGCGCACCGGTTTTAGCAATCGTGTAGGTTTCAGTTAGTATTCAGCCCGCATCTTTAAGGTATGCCATTGTTAAGGTGCTCTGAAACACTTATATATAATAATACTCTTATTATGCTATTCAAAGGGTTTCAATGCATGTCACACAATGCTGTGAGTATTGAACAGCCTTAAAATGAATAAACCAGACAATTATTATTATAAATGTAATAGAGTTTAGACCTAAATAAACATATTTCAGAGTGAATTTAATGTCACAATGATGTATATATTTACACCATGTGTGTTGATGCTCATTTTGTCTCCTTTTCAAAAGCATTTCTGCCATTATGTATGTAGCTGGTTTGCTGTTAACAGCAGAAATATTATACAGACTCATACAAGCAATATCTTTTTATTTGTTTTGTTATTATTTTATGATTTTTATCAAAAACAATTTCTTAACTTTCTACAGGCTTTAACCTATCCATCAGAGTTTTTTTGTTTGCAAATTTGATCATATTTAGTCCCAAACGAGCCTCTTGTCACTCAGCGCGCCTCTAAATTAAAAGTCCCAAAGACTACATTCCCCGCTCTGCGAGGACGGGCGGTGGGAGATACTTTTCATCAAAGGAGAATTGTGGGATTTGAAGTGTGCTGCTCGTTGCCCAGGACACTCTTAAGGCATTCCGGTGGCAGGAGGGCCAGTGGGTGAAATATGAGGGCGGAGCTTCCTCTGCTTGGCAGATAGATGCCTTGTGAACTTAAAGGCAAAGTAATCAACTTGAACATAAATCGCAACACTCAACTTCACAGTCGTACGCCACCGTACGTCCTGGACGTACCGTAGTAGCCCTCCTTTCATGATACAAACATGACGTGCTTGACACGGCAGTCAGTATAAAAGCGCATTTTCGGCATTTTTTGCAAGCCGTTTGTAATTCTGTGGGGTGAGTGCATTGATCCGTTGTGTTTTTTTTCCGTTCGTGGTCAGGTAGGCTCTAAACTTGAGGTCTGAGTCTGATGCGATGGTGCTCTACACGGTAAGCTGCACTTTTGTACGGATGCTTTTTCAGTCCTAGGTCAGGACCGTTAAAAAAAATGTGATTAATAAAATACGCGACGTTATTTTGGCGGATATTAAGACTATTTTTGTATGCTGTCGTTAGAAAAATAATTATCAACGCTATTAAAATATAACAATTAATGTCTAGAGTGTTTAGATGCACCCCAGGTTTGTAAAATCATCGATTTAAGGCTGAAGTAACTAGAATGAATGAGGGTGACTATATTGGGCTTCTCTTTGCAACCAAAGCTAAAGACATTGAACAGCCTGTGTCTTTCTCAGGACGACACTTTCTTTTTTGTTGCTAATAAACAGATATAATTTGTGATTTCATGGTATTTTTACTCAATTGAAACAATAAGGATAATGCTGCGTTTCGGTTTTTTTCTTAGTCTGCGGGTGAATCACGTTTTCCCCACCGGTTCAAAACTGTAGGCTAATTTATTTCCCCTTTAAGAACACGAGCTGTGAGGTGGGGAAGGGGGCGGGGTCGAGCGCCTCCAGCCGCTGAATTTCGGCCAATCAAAAGCCGCCGTCCTCCATCGCAATTCGTCCGTCTGCAAAAGAGGCGGGGCTCCGCGCTCTAGCGGTTTCCACGGCAACCGTGCGGCTTGACCTCCACACTCCCCCTCGGGCGAGTTCTGGTTTCCGTGGCAACGGTCGTATCTGTTCACGTAAAGCTGTTTCGTACCACAGAAAAGTTTACACCTCGCAGAGAGATGGAGAAGTTTTAGACCTCGAAACTGCATTAAATAACCAGAGTATCTTAGTCAAGCTGCGTTCGTGTACATGCCAGGAAACAAAAGGGGGAAGGGCGGCGGTTATCGAGTCTCTCCAGCCGATTTAACGACGTGTGAAACGATTATTTTCATGTAAATGTGTAGAAAGTTCGGGTTTAGGCTGCTGTGAAGCTCTATAATAATAATGTAAAGCTCTATACTTCTGTCTATCCTGTTATCTGATTAAGCATCGAAACAAATAAAGGATCGTTACGACGAGAAAATTACCACACGAGCGCTTATTGCCTTTATTCGCCCCCCCCCCCCGCCCCCCGACACACACACACGCACGCACGCACGCACGCTAGCTTGCTCGCTCTCTCCTTCTCTCTCTCTCTCTCACACACACACACACACACAAAAGAGCACGCGCTCTCCCCCTCAGTCACACACACACACACACACACACACATACTAAGAGAAGCACACATGCTCACCCACTCTCTCTCCCTCTCTCTCTCTCTCTCTCACACACCCACATGCTCTCTCTCTCTCTCCCTCTCTCTCTATCTCTCTCTCCCTCTCTCTCTCTCTCTCTCTCTCTCTCTCTCTCTCTCTATCTCTCCCTCTCTCTATCTCTCTCTCCCTCTCTCTCTCTCCCTCTCTCTCTCTCTCTCTCTCTCTCTCTCTCTCACACACACCCACATGCTCTCTCTCTCTCTATCTCTCCTTCTCTCTCTCTCTCTCTCTCTCTCTCTCTCTCTCGTTCCCTTTTTCTTGCAGGATTGGAGCTGAACTGGAATTTCGACTTCCTGTGACCTGTCGAGACTCATCTGCCTGCCTGGACTGAGGGTGTGTTCGGTGGGGGGTGGGAAGTGGTGCACGTGGGGAGGGGGCATAATTGGGAGTGATGCGGCGAGTGGAAGAAAGAGGGAGCTGTATCTCTCTCTCTGTCTGTCTGTCTCGGACACACACGCACACGTCCAGCACACTGCGGAACCTTTTATTGAAGGCCTTCGTGGTTAAAATCTCGTCTTGGTGCTTATTTTAGGTATAATACTGTCTAAGCTGTCTTACCACAGCTCTGGTTTACAGTCTTCAGACCCAGTGATAACAGTTAACGTCATGAAGGTACGATCGCAACACCTTGTAGTGTCCAGTGGACACACTATAACACAATCAGCGCTGAAATCTGTTTTGGTTCGTGGGTTTTAGGGCAAACCCTTTAAAACCTGCAAGTCTCAGTGTGGTGTACAAGTCACTTACTGGTATAATGATCTATAAACCAAGCAACACACTTCATATCCCTGGCCAGCTTAGTCTGCTCTTGACCAGCATAGGGTATTTTGTTTGAGTTTGATGGTTATGTGGTCAACCCGCATGACTAACTTGACCAGGGCAGTCCACCCAGCACCAGTATGACCAGTATCCCAATCAGTTTGACCGTTGTGACCAGGCTAGTCGACCAGCGTGACCACCAAGGTTCAGATTAAACTAGTCAACCAGTAAGAAGTCCAGCATGGTCAAGTCGGTCAAATGTGAATGGAGCAGCCAGTCCCATTGGACTCAAATGCAAATGTACACTATACTGGCCACAGCTAACCTGGATAGTTGACCAGCAAAATGGTCTCGTCTGGATGACCAGCTTTTTTTTTTTTAACCATCTTGACCATTTAAACCAGCTACCAGCAAAAAGCTGGTCTTAGGCTGGCTTTTTCAGCAGCTTTATTAAAACTACTAGGTCGACATATTGTTGCTGCACTGTTGTACTAAACATCAAATTGAACACTATGCAATTTAGCATTTCCAGCTTTAGGTACAGTGTGACATTACCCAAGAGAATACCTTTACTCCTTGTCTTGCTGTCTGTTACACAGGCAGGTGCATGCAGAGTTAGGAGTCTTGCCCAAGGACTCGTATTGGTGTAATGTTCATCATCATTAATATACTTTGATTTGGCTTATGCTTCAAGTTCTAATAGTTATAATAGCATTGCTCAAGGGCCCAACAGTGGCAGCTTGTCCATACCCGGGCTCGGCAAGCTGCCACTGTTGGGCCCTTGAGCAAGGCCCTTCACCCTTCACTGCTCCAGGCATGTGTGTTTCACTGGTGTGTGTGTGTGTGTGTGTGTGTGTGTTCAGTGTCTCGTTGTCTTGTCTTGGACATACCCACCATTTGAACACACACTAGTCTAGAACCGACATGGAGTTGGAGCTCCCTGTAACGCAACGGTACTCATGGTCCTCACCAGGTGAGTTCAGGTGAATGCCTAAAGGCTGTAAGGTGGTCATGGGCGACAGGGAGCTTGCTCTCTCTCTCTCTCTCTCTCTCTCTCTCTCTCTCTCTCTCTCTCTCTCTCTCTCTCTCTCTCTCTCTCTCTCTCTCTCTCGAGAGAGAGAGAGAGAGAGAGAGAGAGAGCATAAACTATGGAAACACAGAATACACAACTTAATTCATTTCTTTATGTGCCGTAATATCTTCGATTACATTTGCTTTGGTTCTAAACTGACCATTAACTGACCATCTGCCTCAACACATGTACACACGTATAATCCATTGCTTCTGTACTGCTGTAACTTAACATTTATATTTCTTAGGCAGAACCAACACCACAGTACAGCCCTAGTCCAGATCCATTTGTGTTTTTTTTTGTTTTTTTTTGCCGTTTTTACTCTAAAACGAAAGAAATCTGCACAGGGACAACCCAGATGTTCCACAGCGTTAAAGAAGTCCATGCCTCCCCTCATTGTGGGAACGTTAAGTCCCCAGAAAAAGAGAAAAACACGACGGCGCGCGCGCACGCGCACACACACCGCCCACGCGGGCCCGCGCACAGAAGGCTCGAGGAGGCTGCAGTTCGCTAGAGCAATCCCACCTCCCAGAAAATAACACCACATTTACTTGAGGTAAAAAACTAAAAAACAAAAAAATACACGAGAAACACACGGCGTTTCTTCAGTTTTCAACATTCAACCGTGTGTTATGATCAGGCGGTCTTCGAGGGAATGAATATTTTCGTAGTTTTTGCGTCATGGCAGTGCTGAGTGTCATGACGCCGCTTGTCCTCCTGTCGGTCTTCTCCTCTTTCCACTCTCCTGCAGAGGGCCCATTTCCTTCTGATACCCAGAGCTCGTGTGGAGTGGGCAGTTGGCTCCCTAAACCATGCTAGACTCCAGTAATTATTCATGACCACGATGGCGCATTTCAGATGAGCTGACATGCGTTCATGTGTTCATCAGTTCAGCTTTGTATTTGCTGCACTTCCAGTCAGTGCCACTCTTGGCCTTCCCTGGGCCCTGAGTTGACTCTGTCATTTCGGATTCCCACAGTGTGAGAAAGGTGAGCAGGCATGTCCTCCTACGAACACTGGCTTTAATAGATAAGTGGCTGCTTTCAAACATTTTTGATCACTCATTTACGTTTTAGTGAGGTGATAGACCATAAAGGTAAGCAATACAATATGACCCCCCCCCCCCACACACACACACACACACACACACACACACATAATGGACATGAACATTATGACGATATTGGGCTTTAAACAGTTTATTTTAAACAACATGCATCTTTAATAGAAGGTCAATACTGTACACATGGTCAAAAATATCCATACAGCACACCTCATATTTTGTGAACGGTCCTTTTAGCAAGTTACACTTTGAACAGACAATTCTGGTAGACATTAACTATATATATATATATATATATATATTTGACCACTCAAATATGGCGCCGCGGAGGTGGCAGCCTGTTGCAGCAGCTCCTGCTCACTTCTGAGCTTTTTCTAACTTTTTTCCAATTTAGAAGTTTTTTTAAGTTAAGTTTCTTTGGTAGTTTAGTGTTGTCTATGACTCTAGGCACAATGGACAACAAAAGCGTGGGGATTTTTCTGGTTTTGTGAATTTCCCCACTGCAGGACTAATAAAGGACTATCTTATCTTATCTTCAATTAAATTTATGGATTTTCTGGCAGGGCCCTGACTTTTAGTCACATATTTTTGATGGCGTTGAAGTCCGGACATGTGGCAAGCCATTTCAAAAGCTTAATGATAGCCTGATAATTATTTTTTCATTCCACATGTCTTTTGTGGTCATCGTTTGGGGTCACTGTTTTAACCGTCTAGCTGATGGTTAGAATTTGTTCTGAAGAACTCACCTGTAGTCCAAACAATCTTAGTGTCATCTGACCAGAAAGCGTCCCTCCAAAAGTCTTTTTCTTGGTCCACATGATCAGCTGCAAACATTAGTCAAACTTTAAGATGTTGTTTTTGGAGCAGGAGCTTCTTTCTTGGATGAAAGCCTCTCATTCCATGGCGATGTAAAACTGGCTTGCATGTAGACACTGACTCCGGTTCGTGGCAGCCCTGTGCTTTGGTGGTTCTTGGGTTGTTCCTGATTATCTGAAACAGCACTTTAACTTCTCTGTAAAACTAGGATCGTGTTTCTCAGATCTGCACTGAGCTCCTTGTATTTTCCCATTGCGCCGAAGGTGTGTTTGTCAATACAATGAGTGCTGTCAGAAGAGAAGCTACCAGCTGTAGCCAATCATGATCACTAACAGGAAGTTAATAGACCATGGCTTTGTCAAGTTAATAGGCTGAAGCTTTGAAACTTTCAGCCTCACTGAATTAATAATCTGAGTGGGTGTGTGTGTATTGTTGACCTTGTGTATGTGTGTGTATATATAGGTTTGACCCTGTATTTGACCTAATTTTTTCCCTCTATTAAATAGTAAACTCAAAAATGTGACCTATCTAATAAATATATAAAACACTCTTGCCATGAAGGCCGCTCTCAACAGTTGATGGGGCTCTACGCAACTGCTGTGGTTTGTAAAAGGATGATGGTTTTTGATTTAACCTTGGTTCAGACTCATTCCTCTCACCTGTAATTTACGTATCTGAGCTGCTATTCTTCATTTAAGAGGAGAAGGCATGCTTCTTAAAACCTTGACCAACTCAAGACACACACATTGAGAGATTGTTAACGTCTAATTCTGAGTTGCGTTGCCTATTTGCAGCTGAGGGTTAGCTGCTGCTATAGGGAGTGTCCCTGCACTGAGGAAACAGCTCAGGAAGTGGTGAGTGAGCTGGCTGTGTGTGTTTGTGTGTATGTGTGTGCGCGTGCATGTTCACCGTCCTGCCTTAATGCACTCCCTCTACTGGTGTCCACTCTGTCACTCTCACAGTGAAACTTCGAGCTGTACAAATCCACCAGCAGAGGAGGGAGAAGGAAGGGGGTATATATGGAGACTTCTTGCGCTTAGTACGGAGAGGAAGATCAGTACAGTGCTAGGTTTATTGCAAGCATGGATAAAATCACTGTGCTGGTTTTATATTTGAAACCATTTTTCTTGTATCATATAACAAACATACATACACTATGAGGCAAAAGTATTGGGACACCTGCTCATTTATTGTTTCTTCCTAAATGAAGAGATATTAATAAGAGTTTATCCTGCTTATGTCAGAGTAACTGTTTCTACTGTCCAAGGAAGGTTTTCTACTAGATTTTGGAACACTGCTATAAGGATTTGTTTGCATTCAGCAACAAGAGTGTTAGTGGGGTCAGGATGCTGCTGAACTTATCCCAAAAGTACTGGATAGATCATTCCAGAGAACACAGTTCCACTGCTCCACAGCTCAATGCTGGGGGGCTTTGTACCCCTCTAGCCCATGCTTAGCATTAGGCATTTCGCCTATATGTTCATGTCTATCTGCTCCAGAGAGTCATATTCCAATGGCAGTACTTCTTTGCAGGAACTAGACAAGCTGTGTGTGTGTGTGTGTGTGTGCATTTTCCCATCCATGTTCTTTCCTTCTTTCTTTTTTCTTTTTCTTTTTTTCTTTTTCTTTCTTTCTACACCAAACCCTGATTTCCACCTTTGTTTTCAAACTCGAACGTTTTGTAATAGAGAGAAAGAGTGCGAGAGTAGTCTGAGTTTGTGGAATCAGGTCACAGAATTCCTGAAGCATGTTCGGGAAATCTGGAACACCCGGAATTCCAGAGGAGGGGCCTGCGCGAGAGAGCGCTCCATAAACAAATACTGCAGCAAGCGCTAATAGAACCCACATGCTTGCGCTCACGAAGAGGGGTGGATGCTGGGAAGGAGCGGGTACTTTCCAAGTCGTTTCCTGGAGAAGTTCTGATCTGGCTTCTCCAGAGCCTGCAGTGGAGTTCACATTAGAACTGCAGACTCTTACACTTTAAACCCATGCACACTGGTTATATACAGTACAGTGCTGTACAGACGTTTTAGTTACAGGGGAAAATTATTACAAGGCGAGTTATCTGGGCAGCTAGTGGTTAATAAGCTCTACTATGAACACTAGTATTCGATCATACAAAAAGGAGTATTTTCAAACCTCTCCTTAAGGAAGCCCAGAATTATCTTTAATTTTAAAATAAAAGAGCTTCAAATGGTTAGAAGAACTCACAGTTGGTTCCCTTAAGAACCATGCTTGTAATAGTGATGTGTGAAGCTAAAGAACCATTTGAAGGCTTTGAGAACCTTTCACTTGATTACCAATTATAAAAAGGATCTTCACACTCGCATCTCTAATACAAACACCAACGGCCCTTAAAAAGAAATCCCTTCTTAAAACCCACTTTCGTGAAGATTCTTCACCCGTGTTTTTGGTCATTTGGTCAGTTTAAGAGGATACTGAGAATTAATATAAGAGCAAAGCTCTTCTTCTGCCATTTTAAATTACATATATATGTATAGCCTTGTGATTAGGACTTTTCTCAGACAGTTCTTAAGGAGATATTGGTAAATGAGGCCTGTGGTTCAGAAGATTATGCTTCTGTGGCATTGCTCAAAGAATCCGTCATAGCACCTTTATTGTTAATGTTGAGTTGTCTTCCTGGTTTGGCTAATCAATGCTTTTTTAAGTTAAATCAGTTGGGCTACTGGTCAGCTTAAGCAAACCCATGTGATTGCTAAGGGGAACCAAGAAGAAATCTGAGAACCTCAGTATGAACTATTAAAGAGAGATTCTTCAAGGGTTCTTTTTAATCATAATGTCTCAAATAACCATTTTGAACTAGTAGAACAGTTCTTTGTATATAGAAACAAAAACCAATCATCTGTTACCATCAGTCAAAGAACCCCCTTTTTACACTATATGGACAAAAGTATTGAGACACCTGCTTATTCATTGTTATGTCTGAATTCAAGAGCATTAAAAAGAGTTCAGTCTTTTTTTTTTGGAGTAATTGTCTTTACTGTCCACTAGATTTTGGAGCTTTGCTGTGAAGAACGTTAGCCAGGTCAGCACCCTGGACCTCATCCCCAACTCCCCACTTCATCCCAAAAGGATTGAATGGAACACCTTCATTCCAGAGAACACAGTTCCACTGCTCCACAGCGCAATGTGGGGGGGCTTTATACCCCTCAAGCCCATATTTGACATTAGGCATGGTGCCAGCAAGTTCAAGTTTATCTGCTCCAGTCCTATTCTTTTGGCAGTACTTTTCTACAGGGATTAGACAAGCTGTGAGAGTGCACATCTGTGTCAGCTATAGGTGCAACTTAAAGTAGATGAATTCGTTTATTGGAAGAGGTGTCCACAAACATTTGGACAGTGTAGTTCTATATAGACCCTTTTTTAGCTTAGAGTGTACTGTACATGCAAAGTAATTCTGTAACAACATTGTTGTTACTGTTTTGTTAAACTCAAACCAAACAGATATTGATGAGATTGCTTTCCATTGTTTTGCAGCAGAGCTGTGGAAGGCCGTCACCATGCCGCCCCTAAAAAAAAACGGCCACAAAAGTAAGAACTGCCGATCCCCAGCTTTTTTCCAGCAGACGTGTTCTCAGCAGTGCTTCTAACAGCACTGTTTGTGATGCTGTAGGAAGGTTTGTTGAGAGTCGGAATCTAGGGCAGAGGGTGTGCCCTCCACCATACTCAGATGTTTAGTCCAATAGAGCCCCATTTGTACAAGCAGTTGTATGTTGCGGTACACGCTTATAATCATGGTACCTTTATTTGAGGTGCCGTCCAATTAACTATTTATCACAAGAAATGGTCATCACAATAGCTTTCGCACACATGCATGCGCGCACACAGTTTAATTTCTTGGAGTGGTGTGGAACAGATGCCTTTGTAACTCAGTAACCGAGCAGAGCGCAGAAGGGCAAAATGAACTAAAAACAAGGTAACATAATGAAGCCTTTACTGTTTCTTTAACACCCACAAGAAACCATGTCTTGTTGCAGATTTTGAGGAATTAATCATCTTTTTTTTTGGTTATATATGAATTTGTATGGTAGGTGCTGAGAAATATTAACAGTTAAAATACAAAAGATGGCAAATTTAAGACAGGAGAGATTTTGAAACCAAAGGCTCAAGCCCAACATGCTGGGTTAACACTTCTAATCTAAAAGTCTTGGTTAAAGTTCCTCAGAGTGAACTTAGTGTTTTCCCGAAAGAAAGGCTAATCGCTAAAGCAGAGCTTGACTTGGCATAGTTCTTTTATTCTCGGGTTCAACACATGACTGCTGCAATCTGCAACATTTTTCATGATGGTATAATTAGAATTAGCTTATTAGCATTTCCAGACTATGATGTTTTGGTCATGATATCTGGAGTTATTTTCGGGAACATTTCACAGTTATGAATTGGCCAATAAAATCACATACAAATAACATTATCTGATGTACTCTGGTAAAGCTAACCCAGCTTAAATAGGGCTTTAGGTAGCCACTGAATAGGTTATGATATGGAGTTATGATAGGAGTTTTGATATGTATGGACCTGCACCTGCAGCTGGTCTGATTTACTTTAGTAAAGGCTTGCTATACAGTATAGAGGGTATGCATTGAAGTAACATTTCTCCTGGAACACGCTCCCTTTAGTCGGACTGAGTAAAAACATTAAAACATTCTGCATTATTAGGGAAAACGGCCAACTCGGGAATTGAAACGATCCTGAAGCGGGAATGAAGTGATTATCTGCTCAAGTTAAAGGCAGTTCAAATAACGTCCAGCTAACTGAGGCTGAAATCACACCCGTTTAGAGCATAAATCCTCATATCTGAAAGCATAAAGTCGAGTAAATGGTCCTTTTCGACTGTTCAGGCAAAAGTAGTAGACTGGTTCATCCAGGTTTGCTAGCTTTTCCTCTTACTTGAACTTAGCATGTTGCTAAATTACTTGAACTTACTTATACTTTGCATGTTGCCCCCCCCCCAACGTTTCAATTCATTAGTTTATCTTCTCTTTAGCTTTCAGCAGTCTGTAAAAGGAGAGCTTTGAATTCCTGCTGAATCAGTTTGTACAGTCAATCGCACAGTAGCTCTCTACCAACGCTACCAAGTCAGTATTTTAGGCGTGGCTGCAGGGCCTCCCGTCCCCGTACATGCACACCCTCGATTGGTTATTAATTCTAATGTTTGTGGTTTTTATGAAAACGTGCACAGGTAATCACACACTGCCCTCATACACAGATTCCTTTTAATTGATTGGGAAATATTTGGACTGTACTTGTAGATGTAGCTTTCTGCCTGTGTGTGTGTGTGTGTATGTGTGTGTTATGAGAGAGATTGAGAATGTAGTTATAGATTAGCCTTTTGTTAGTAGGTGTGTGTGTGTGTGTGTGTGTGTGTGTGTTCTGTGTGAGTGCTCCTCCACTCCTCAGCTCTGAGGGCGTGGGTGCGCTGTTTGAACTCCGTGGTTAAGCTGTTAGCCTCAGATGAATGCAGGGGGAGCTCAGTCACCTCTTTGAAGTCTGACACGACGGTGGTGGTGGTGGTGGTGGTGGGATGTGGGGGGGAAAGGGGGGTTATCCCTCCCACCAGGAGGGGCCTGGGCAGAGAAAGAGAAACTTTCCTGCCTTGTTTTTTGTGAGGAACACTAGAGGTCCAGCTTGAGTCTTGGATGCTCAGAAAATGGCACATAATCATTTGATGGTAATTCCTACTTGAATTATTCATCCAAAGTACGGTAATGGTACAACTGTACTTTATGGGTATTTTAATGGTATGAAGCAGTCCAAAGCAAGCCTTTAACCTCTAAAATCTCTAAGATCTGAATGTGGGCCTGCAGTTCAGGGCCTCCAGTCCATACAGTAACTGCATAACAGATTGTAGTTGCATAGTAGTAATACTTGGCAGAAATGCTATTTAATGTAATGTCACTCATTTAGAGGGCATTATTAATTTGATGATATTTTTTTTCGGTACAGTTTAAATGTTTTTCCTCTATGTATAGGATATAGCATTAGTATTAGTCAGATTTTAGCTGCCTAGTTCTATACATCTCTACAGTTATGTTCTATACATCTATGCATTGGTGCCATTATTGAGACCATATTCACAGTCAAACGTGACTGGGTGGTACAAAATGAGGTGGTAAATGTCATCGGGAAGCGGCTGTATGCGGTCATGTTTCTGCACAAGCACACAAAATTTATTTTGAAACATTTTCTTTGCATTAAAAGTGTAGGTTCCTTTATCTGTTTTGCATTGCGGGGTGGTTGGGTTGAGCTTGACGGACCCTGTCTAACATGAAAAATCAACAAATAAATACTGTTTGATATCTAAGAACTTGTATTTTTTGTTCCTGGCTCCTACAAAGGCTCAAATGATGTTGCTTCATCGCTGTGATGTCATTTAAAGCAATATCTTTTAGACAGAAGAAGTTAGTGTGATTGGGGTGGTAAGTCAAACTAAGGGATGCACTTAAATTCATACATTTGTTTTTTTTTTTTTAACAAAATAATGTTTATATTGTGAATGAACGTATCTTATGTGAACAGGGTCACACATTCAACCCAAAAAAATAATACAGGCCTTACACTAACTTGGTAATGTTTTAGATGCAGATTTTTTATCAATGCAGACATGAAAATGGTCATGTACTAATGAAAAGTGTGTTACTCTTTAAGAAATAGTACTTTTCTCATATATTGTGTTAACTATCAACCATGAAGTAATAGCTGTAAGCTTTGGAAACAAACTTTGGCACATTTATTGTGCTAAATGCATCTCATCAGACACTGTGAATGCAAAAGGCACCCGTCTCATAGAAAGACTCAGATACAAAAGAATGTATTTGGGGGGCGGGGCATAAATAGGTCAGTTCAGTAGTTCATGAAAAATAAGCTTAATAAAATTAATAACTGAGTAATAAACCTAGTGTTCAAGTGCTGTTTTGCTAAAAATAAGAATGAACTCACGTCATTAGTTTCCGTCCTGTTTATGCTTACCTTTGTCTCTTTCAGAGAAGCCTGAATGGGGGAAGTCCCTTTCCACTCAGACCTCCCAACCTGTCTGTCTCTCATTCTCTCTTTCAGTCTTCGCTGCGCGCACGCACACACTCAAAGGCATGCTGTGTCGTGTCTGGGAGCCACCTCAAAGTGGAGCGGAGGCCCAGGTGTGCAGCAGTGGTTGGGGGTGGGATGGGTACAGGCAGGCCTGTGTCGGATCCCCTGGCAGGCGGAGGTGCTCCCTGTGCTGGCTTGTTTCTCCTCATTTCCCTTTCCCCTCTGCTACTATGTCTGCAAGTTTAACATGTAAAGGCACTGTCTTCTCTCTCCTTGGCTCTCTTTGTAGCTTTCTTAGAGTTTAAGATGAAATTGCTCTCAGCTGACCGCTGTGAACTGTTCCGAAAGAGACCACAGTATTAACAAAAAGAAAATAAGCAGTGTTTCATTCAAGCTAATTAAATGGCACTTCTGTAGTCTGTCCTAGTGTAATAGTATGAGAATGTTCTCTCACAACACATTATATAAGTGTGTGTGCATGCACATGTGTGTGTTTGGAGTGTGGTGGGGGTGGGGAGCAATACCACATGGCTCCAGTGGAGGTTAATTCTGCTCTTGCATGTAATTGTACTATAGGCTATGCAGCATTGTTGAATGTGCCAATATATTGCTACTTCTTAAAGGCAAACTACTGCCAAAGGGGCTTTAGGTTTAAATGGTTGCACAGCCCAGACCCTGTAAAGAGGTGCTAAAAGAATAATTTGCTAAATAAATAAAAATAAATCTTGATCAGCAATAACAGGTACAGTCTCCAAGGTTTGCTTCTTTAGTTTTGTACTGAAGCAGCAATACAACAGTATTTAGCCTCTGTATTTAACCCATCCATTGCAGTGAGCACACACACATATACTAGTGAATAGGGGTGGTGAGAACACACACCCACAGCACACTGGGCAACCAACTCAGCGCCTTGCTCAAGGGCACCTTAGCTTTGCTGTTCCTTCACTCCCCCACCCCCACTTCCTGCTGGTCCAGGGAATCAAAACAGCAACCTTCTGTTCCCAGCTGCACAGCCATCCCATCATATATAGACTTGAGTCAGTATATTGCTAATCATACCAAATTAAAACGTGGACATAATATTTTCATTGAAATTTAGTCAAACATCTGCACTGGAGGCATTTGAAAGACATTTTAGACGTCCTGTGATGTCCTGTGGTATCTGGCAACAATACATTAGCAGCAGATCCTTGTAAGTTGGATTAGTGAGCCATAAGTGTTCATGGCCCTGTCACCGCTTCATAGTTTGACCTTTGTTACATACTGACCACTGCATACCAGAAAACTCCCACAAGACCTGTCTGATATTCTGGAGATGTTCTGGCCCAGTCGTCTAACCATGACAATCTGGCCCTTCTAAAAGTGCCTCATATTCTTATATTTGACCATTTTTACTGCTTTTAAGACATTACTGTTTAAGTGTTCACTTATTGCCTAATATATCCACCCCTTTACAGCTGCCCCTGTAGATGAAGATAATGTGTTTCACCTCACCTCAAATGCTAATGTTATGGCTGATCAGTATATATGTAAATTGCGTTACAGGCAAATGTAGTGTTACGAGTCTCTTTTTGGCGTAGTTTTGATGGTCCAGTTAGGGAATCAAACCTTAGTCTGTTGTGAGAAAGTCAGTGTTGTTACCCACTACACTAGTCAAAAAGTCCTGCTCCACTGTCATGTTCTAATCACGTTACAGCCCCTCCTCTGAGAGGATCAGAAAGATCCTGGTGACCAATTACAGCACCTGTATCTACAGCACAGCAATAGAAAGAGCAGTTTATGAGTGTTTTCCTATATAAAAAAGTGAAAATCCTTGTCTTACTCATGTCATGAATGCCCGAAATGCTCTTCATTCATGAAGTATTAACATGAGCAAGCAAATTACGAGTAAAATGAACATTTTCAAATTCATCAACGTTGCAAAATATACTAGTACAACATATGTATGTTAATGAATACCAATGGTTCGCAAAGTGGCCAAGCCCTCAGTTTTCTTTACAATTACCATACCATAAGGAAGCCCTGAGCTTGGGGAATTACAGCAAAATGCCGTCAACAGTTATCCTTCAATAGTTATATTTTCACAGAAGATTGTCACTTGACTAGTAGATGGCATGTGAACCTGAGCAAACGCAGAATCCTGAGCCATTTGACTATCACTATGGTCTTTCAAAGAGGGTTCTTACTAATGGATATAGAGTTGTACCTGCTCAGCAAGAGCTCCTTCAAATTCATCCATATTGAATGAAGTGTGGCGCGCCCCTAGTTAAAGAAAATTACAAGGTGCGCTACCACGTGCAGCGACAACAAGCTGGGCCATCTGACGGGTTGCAAATGCTGCAATTGTGGTGCGCACGCCAGTTGCATTGCGTCAAGAATGAATCTAGTTTAAAACTCCTGGTATGATGCTGGGGTAATTGAAGGCTGAGACTTTCCTGGTCTGTCAGCAATCTCCTGCTGTAAGGTTCCACTATCCATTGAGCCAAGCATGGACAGCACCTCGACAGGTACAGGGATATCATGGGATTTTTTGGACTCCCTTCTGAAAGCTGGCTCTAAAATATTTCATAAATATAAAGGAATGGATCTCTGTGGTCTAAAGCAACTAACCAATGAGTCCTCACTCTTAGCTAATAAATCTGTATGACCTTTGAGGATGCTAAAGTTTTCTCTGAAGAGCTCTGTCCGCTAAATCCAGCAGCAGCACAAGATCAACATTTTCCCAAGTGGCTATGGCGGATCCTAAACTCTTTTATAGTGAAATAGTCCACCATAATTAAGTAGCTAATTGACCACAAGTGTAATAACTCTTAATAAACCAGTTAGCTTGATGCTAACTTTATATGGGGAAAGCCAAAGGCATGCTAACAGAAATTACCATTATTGTAGTGGCAGATACATAGATGCTACTTTTAATTTGCGGACTCCCACATTAAGAACTTGCGTCATGGTTTGCATGGCTTATGCATGTTTAAGATGATTAGATCTTATAAGATTGTTTATGAAATGACTGGTGTGGACTGAACTCATATTGTAGTGTCGGTGCAGAAGAAGAAGAAGCAGGAGTCATCTTGCTTGGAAAACAAATAGCTCTTTTCTTGTCAAGCTGGACAGAGCATCTTACTTGAGTTGATACATGAATCAGAGGTCCAATTGATTTGTTAAGCAGTGACTCACTGACGTAGGCTCAAATGCACACATGCTTACAAGGTCATTAACCACAACAGGCTTCCACATTACAGCAACTACCAGAGGCAAGTTCCAAACATGGCAAAGCAGCACCAAGCAGCACCATAAACATGCAAGTACAGTTACAAAGCCATGAAAATCCCTATGTACTAAATCTATGTGATAAGTATACACCTTGCCCACTGTGAAGCATGGGGGCGGATGTATCATCCTCTGGAGTTGTGTTGTTGCCAGTGGCATTGGCAACAATGCATGGGTAGAGGGAAGGATGAATGCAACAGAATACCAAAACATATAGTGGGGAAAAAAGTATTTAGTCAGTCACCAATTGTGCAAGTTCTCCCACTTAAAAAAATGACAGAGGCCTGTAATTGACATCATAAGTAGACCTCAACTATGAGAGACAAAATTAGAAAAAAATTCTGAAAATCACATTGTCTGATTTTTAAAGAGTTTATTTGCAAATAATGGTGGAAAATAAGTATTTGGTCACCTACAAACAAGCAAGATTTCTGGCTGTCACAGACCTGTAACTTCTTTAAGAGGCTTCTCCACTCCACTCATTACCTGTATTAATGACACATGTTTGAACTCGTTAACAGTATAAAAGACACCTGCCCACAACCTCAAACTCCACTATGGTGAAGACCAAAGAGCTGTCGAAGGACACCAGAAACAAAATTGTTGACCTGCACCAGACTGGGAAGACTGAATCTGCAATAGGCAAGCAGCTTGGTGTGAAGAAATCTACTGTGGGAGCAATAATCAGAAAATGGGAGACCTACAAGACCACTGCTAATCTCCCTCGATCAGGGGCTCCACGCAAGATCTCAGCCCGTGGGGTCAAAATGATCACAAGAACGGTGAGCAAAAATCCCAGAACCACACGGGGGACCTAGTAAATGACCTGCAGAAAGCTGGGACCAATGTTACAAAGGCTACCGTCAGTAACACACTACGCCGCCAGGGACTCAGATCTTGCAGTGCCAGACGTGTTCCCCTGCTTAAGCCAGTACATATCCGGGCACGTCTGAAGTTTGCTAGAGAGCATTTGGATGTTCCGGAAGAGTATTGGGAGAATGTCTTATGGTCAGATGAAACCAAAGTAGAACTGTTTGTTACAAACACAACTCATTGTGTTTGGAGGAGAGTGAAAGCTGAGTTTCATCCAAAGAACACCATACCAACTGTGAAGCATGGGGGTGGCAACAATGCTTTAGGGCTGTTTCTCTGCAAAGGGACTAGGACGACTGTATGAATGGGGCCATGTACTGTGAGATTTTGAGTGCAAACCTCCTTCCATCAGCAAGGGCATTGAAGATGAAACGTGGCTGGGTCTTTCAGCATGACAATGATCCCAAGCACACTGCCAGGGCAACAAAGGAGTGGCTTCGTAAGAAGCATTTCAAGGTCCAGGAGTGGCCAGTCTCCAGATCTCAACCCCATAGAAAACCCCCAAAACATCACTGCTCTAGAGGAGATCTGCATGAAGGAATGGGCCAACATACCAGCAACGGTGTGTGCCAATTGTGAAGACTTACAGAAAACATTTGACCTCTGTCATTGCCAACAAAGGATATATAACAAAGTATTGAGATGAACTTTTGTTATTGACCAAATACTTATTTTCCACTTACACAATTGGTGACTGACTAAATACTTTTTTCCCCACTGTATATGTATATAGTTAGTATTATATTATATCATATTATAATGATATATAATTATATCAATCCAAGCACATAATATCTGTTCCCATACAAGTGTTTGATTGTGAGTGTGAACGGTGTGGAAACAGTGGATGTGTTTGAGAGTGTACTCATATTCATATGCTGTTTTAGTGTGGGCTGCTTGTGTATTTGTGTAACCCTTCATAGCTCGTATTAAAAACGGCTTTGGTTGAAAATGAATGTAAAAGCACTCACACTCAAAGAAGTTTTCCTCAGACTGTCAGTGGTAATTGAAAAAGCAGCACCATAATGTGTGACTAGTCACTGCTTCCAGTGGGTTGCTTTTGTGGTTTTGAGTGTGTAAACAGGTTTTAGCTGTAATGAATATTTCATAAATCTTAAAATGTGCTTTCTGCACCAAAACAACCCAGACTGTGAAAACGGGCTCTTCACAGAGGCTTTTGTTGGATACACATAGTACACACCAGCATTAACACATTCACTGACTTGAATGTGTCATACCACCCTGAAGTGTATTTTGTGCAACTTGCAATGCACCTGTATTGTGTATCATTGTATCCGAAAGTTTGGGCACCCATTGCAAAATGTCAGGAATGTGTAACCCCCCCTTTGGGTTTCTGTAGTCTGTTTTTTTTTCCCTCCCACTCTTGATTTCAGATTGCCTCTAGTTCTATAATGGTCTTGTTATTTGTGTACAGCTTTATTCAAGCTCTATCTATAAAGCTTCTATGAGGTTTAGGTCAGTGGACTGTCAAGTCAAGTCAGATTTATTTGTATAGTGCTTTTTACAACTGTTGTCTTCACAAAGCAGCTTTACATAATTAGTAATTAATAAAAGACAGAGACAAAAAGAAGAAATAACGTAAGACATGAAGGATCAAAGACCCCCAGTGAGCAAGCCAACGGCGACAGTGGCAAGGAAAAACTCCCTCAGAGCTGGAGAAAGAAACCTTGGGAGGAACCAAGACTCACAAGGGAGACCCATCCTCCTTTGGTCAGAACTACTTAAACATTAATGATAAAAATGACCAAACCAGATACAATAATAATAATAATAATAATAATAGTGGTGATATTAATAGTGGCAGATAGTTAAAGTTAGAGATAGATAGAGTCCATTTAGGTTTTAACATGGTCATTAAACAGGTAGCAGTGGTAGGAGGGTGTGTGAGGGTCATTCCAAAAGCTTCAGTGTTTCTTCAGGTAGCTGATGGTGGACAGAAGCCATCCTCTTTCAGCTTCAGCTTGGTAACAGATGGTTTGGCATTTGTCTCCAGGATTTGCTTGTGTGTTCATGAAATCCATTCTTCACTCCATTGCAATATTGCCAGTGTCACTGACCACAACACGGTCTCAAAGCATGATAAATCCACCTCCATGCTTCACAGTTGGCAAGGTGATCTTTTCATGAACTGCATTTCCTTTTTTTCTCCATGCCTACCGTTTCATGAGTTCTGTTTTGTCTTCATCAGTCCACACAGTCCACAGTAGAACGGTGTTGCACCCTCTTGACTCAGCTGAGCATTCATGCAGGTTCTTGGCATTCATATTGGGGTTTTGGTTTGCCTTTCTTACCAGCATATGTGCTGTGCGTTTTCCCCAAGAGGTTTCTTGGTCTTCCAGATCTCATATTGACCTTCTGTAAGCTGCAGTTTCCTAATGCCAGTCTTTTCTGTAGAAACTGCAAGCTGAAAACTCTTGGCTACATTCTTGTAGCCTTGCCCTGCAGTGTGTTCAGATATCTAGACAGTTACTTAGAGGAGTCCATGGTTGCAGAATTAGCACAGGTTTGGAGTCCAAGAATGTATAAAGCTTGGAAATTTGATTCAGCTGACAGTTCCTACTTGTGACATGCATTAGGCCTGACTTGCTAATCAAGGTCTGAGACCTTGTTTACTAATTGTCATTTTTAAAAAGCACAAACTCTGTGATTTGGCCAAAGGTGCCTGAACATCTGCATAGAATGTAACTGTATGTAGTAAATTTTAAAACTCTCCACTCAATGATGACTGGTGAACTGCTCTCTCTCTCTCTCTCTCTATGTTTAATGGATTATTGCTCATCAGTAAATGAAATGTATGTGCCATACCTTTCAGTGACAGGTGATT
Organism: Salminus brasiliensis; assembly: GCF_030463535.1. Lineage (NCBI taxonomy): Eukaryota > Metazoa > Chordata > Actinopteri > Characiformes > Bryconidae > Salminus > Salminus brasiliensis. Next base: position 14,060,357 of record NC_132878.1, read on the forward strand.
TCACATATACAAGTGTGTGTGTGTGTGTGTGTGTGTGTGTCAGGTGTTTATTCACATGGGAGAAGATGTGACTTTGGTGCCTCCAGTGGCAGTTTTATGACGCTGTTTTTAACTGACCATTACGCATGCATGCGCACACACACACACACACTCACGCACATCAACCCACACAACAGAGCTGTTACTAGCAAAAGAAACAGAGCTGTTACTATTAAATGAGGCCTTTTTGTTTGTGCTATTTAATCTAAAACATTGGCAATGTATTTACATTGTAAGAGCATCATTATCCTTTTCATACAATACAAATGACTGTAATATTTCTAAATTGTAAAGCATAGGAAGTTGATTTTGTACAGTTTTATAATGATTATAACATGATTAAAGGAGAAATGCTGATGGGGTCTGTGATCAAGCACTCATCCACCAAACCAAGGGTGAATGTGTAGCTTAGTGTGCCACACCGCCACATTGAGAGTACCAGGAACACTGGGGTAATGAATGTGTAGGCACAATATGTACTTGATATGAATTCCCACACATGTAGTTCTTTTTTTAACACATAAACTGTATGGACACCTGGAGGTATTGGGACACCTGCTTATTCATTGTTTCTTCTAAAATCAAGGGTATTGAAAAGAGTTTATCCTGCTTTTGTTGGAGCAACTGTCTCAACTGTCCAGGGAAGGCTTTCTACTAGATTTTGGAGCAATTCGGTGAGAGTTTGATTACATTTAGCGACAAGAGTGTTAGTGAGGTCAGGATGTTGGATGATCACCACCCCAGTTCATTCCCAACTCCCTAGCGCATCCCAAAAGTATTGGCTGGAGCACAATCATTCCAGGGAATCATTCCATTTCCACTGCTCCACAGTTCGATGCTGGGGGGTGGGGGTGGGGGGGAGGGGTTATACTCTTCTAGCCTATGTCCGACATTGGACATTGGGGCCAATAGGTTCATGTTCAATAGGAGTCATATTCAATTGGCAGTATCACAAAAGTAAATATTTATAACAGCATTTAACACAGGAACCACTGATGAAACATGACTGTTACAGCTAGGCCTACAGTTTTGGCCCGAATGTCAAAAAACAAAAACGAAAGATCCACTTCTAATAATAAAAAATGTCTTCTGCCTTTCACGTGGGGTTTCTAGTATGATGTTAGCTCTAAGCTAATGCATTTTAGCCATTTTCAGCTCTGCTGCCACTGTTTTCTGTTTCTAACAGATTACTGAAAGTTGGTTATTACTCAAGTTTACAGTGAGTGACATGTTTATCTAGGACACCCAGAAGGCCTGGAGTGATATTTTTTGTAGGGGACGGAATATTCAAATTAGTTTGTTGAGCTTGTAGCAGTTATTACTGGTGTTTCGGTTGTACTTGAAGGGGTAAACCAGCTTCGGGAACCACGGGAAAATTTCCCCAATGTCTGATCGACATAGAAAAATGCAATGTCATTAATATTGTAGAGATTTCACAAATGAGGTCTCTGTATGAGCCCCATGAGCAGAGAGCATGCAGACTCCTTGGGTTATTCAGTGGGTCAGTAATAACGTTCATTAGGAACGACTTGCAAATTTATGCAAACACACAATTCAGTACAGTTGTATGCCACTGGAGGTAGTTAAGCTGGAAGCTGATCAGCCATGAAAGATTGCCTGATATTGCCTATTATTATATAGGTTCCTTTTCTTGTCTCTAAATTAGCTCATGGAGTCCACAAGAAATAGCCAGCAGTAACTTCCTCAGCAGTTTGGGCCACAGTAGCTTCTCTGTGGGATCGGACCAGATGGGCTAGCCTTTCGTTCCCAGCATGCATAACTGAGCCTTGGGCGCCCATGACTATGACGCCGGTTCACTGGTTGTCTTTCACTGGACCACTTTTGGTAGATACTGACCACTGCATGGTACTGACCACTGCATACTGACCACTGCATAACGAGAACACCCCACAAGACCTGCCTGATTTTTCGGCGATTGCTGTGAAGATTTAATTGCTTTCAATGATAAGTGCATTAGTGAGGTCAGGATGCTAGATGAACACCACTACACATCATCCGGAACTCCCTAACTCATTCCAAAAGTATTGGATGAAGCACCGTCATTCCAGCACAATTTAACTTAAAGTAGCTGAATGCATTCATTAGATGGGGTGTCCACAAACATTTGGACATATATAGTGTACCATAGCTAACCTCAAAATGAGCTAACAGAAAGTTAGTGATTAGTTGGAATGTAATCCCAATATGAAATCCCCCTATAATCCCAATATCAGATAATAATAAAAATAACAACAACAATAATAATAATAATAATAATAATAATAATTTTCCTATTTTCTGTAAATAATATGCAAGAAATATATTCCACAACCCTAGTAACCGAACTTGGTCTTTCTCGTTGTTGTTATAAATATGTTATGCCACAATAAACATGTGAGAAGTTGACAGAGAAGAGGCGGCATGTAAATGCTCCCGCAGTGTGTATGTGTAAATGTGTGTGGCAGATCCTTAAGAGGGGGCAGGTCTCATTAATCCATTTTATAGCCCTGAGATGAGGGGGGATGCGGCACCAAACCTGATTTACTGCCTGTGAGCTTGAGTAAGTGATAAAATATGTTTACCATCCCTACTGCACATAAATCTCTCCACCTACACACACACGTACACACACACACACACGCTCGCTGGTATAATTCTGGTACTACTGTATAAATGAGCAAGATATTTGGTGAAGTTCAAATAACCAGCACTGACTGTTCAGTTTAGCTCACATGCAGCATCCAAGCCATTCATGAGTTCTAACCCAATAACAGCACGATTCACAATTGGTCCTATTCTACACAGCTGGCACTAAATTTGGGGAGGTGTTTAGAGGCAGTCTCTAACTTTTTTGCCTCTCTGCAGTCTGGAGAAGGAAAAAATCTTTCTAACTTTCAGTGAAAGGATTTTATTACACATCATTTTGGGCATCTCTATTGGTCCAATTTTTTATTGTTTGAAGCAATTTAAAGAATTCACATCATGTCCAAAAGTGAAAAGTATAAGGTCTGCCATTTTTGCATGTGCGTGGCAACCATGATTTACTGAGATGTATTTCATTCGTAACACTAAGTTCTACGTAACCTTGCACTTAAGAATATTCTTAAAATCCTGTCTAACATAGTCCTTCAGCTCGTTTGTAAATTCATTAACTCACTAAGTACTTCTTAACTTGAAGTTCACATGTAGTTCAAACTAAATTAAACCTACTGTTTTATTATGTGATTAGTATGTTCCTAGTATTACATAGATTTAAGCTGTGTGTATCATGGTGTAGTAGAAAGTCTTACAGCCTCCCACTGTGAAGGTGATTACTTCAGTTTTGAGTGTCAAACTAATTATTGAACTTAATTAAACTTAATTTGATGCACATTTTTAAATGGAATTATTTGAATTACATGCATTTTCCAGTATAGTAGCAGTAGAAGTAGTGAATTAATACATTTAATAAATTAGTAAATTTGCTAAGAACTTGGTGCAAAAAGGGCTAAGCTTAGTATTACTTAACTGATTTAATCATGTCCACAACTAAGTAAACTTGAGTAAGGCTAACAATGATGCTGGCTTAATATTTATTGGTTATTAATTTTATACCTATTGTTTGCCTAATGATACTTTTGTTGTATAGTAATGAGAAAATATGTGTAAATCTGTGGTTCGGTTTTCGACTGGTGATGCCTTTCAAGCGAATATGCAGATATCTCCATCACTCCAGAGTTCCGCTTCTTCACAGCCCAATACTCGGGGGCTTTATACGCCTGTAGCTGACACTTGGCATTGTTCATGATGCGGCTACTCCAGAGCATCTTACAGATTTTCTGTGTAGCGTATACAAGCGTGGGCAACTGAATGAGGACATATACAATATTAGGCAGATGGTTTTAATGTTATGGCTGATCAGAGTATTTATTGTATTAAGGCATGTCTAATAGGATAATTGTCTTACATCTGTGCATAATAGCAATACAAATGTGTGTGTAAGGATCAGGAAAGTGTATCCAGCAGCAAGCTTAATGTCAAAGCTGTAAAAAGTTTGGAAACTACCTAAGGAAGCCTTTTTAATCAGTGCAAGTGTAATAGTTTAGTGAGTGTCCTCAATTTTTAAAAAATCTACAAAAATCTAATGAAAAGTGAGAGAGGTCGAGTCTTTTTAAATATGTGTTCGAATTTGTGCAGTGCATCAGACTGACTCCATCTTCTAATGGAGCTTCTAGCCTATACTATTTCTGATTCCTTGGCCTGGAGGGACATGACTTCCATTCAAAGAAGTGTCCAGGAAGAGTCTGGGGAGTCCAATTGTTGCCTTTATCCAATAGCAGCTCCCTTATCTTCACCCTCTCTCTCTCTTTCTCTCTCTCGTCTTCTCTCCCTCTAGGTCTGCTCCGAGAATCTCACAGTGACACGGCTACTTCCATTCCTGCATTCATTAATAAATATGGTAACTATGTCAGTCGTGACATTACTGCTAACACAGACAACGAAGAAAGAGTCAACAAAAGGAAGGAAAGCAGTGTATTGCATGTGGAAAGAGCTTCCTCAGGTTATGCATGGTCAGTGTCCTTTCAAAGAATGCGTTTATTGAGTATTTTAAGTAATGATGCATAAATACTAGGGGTGGGAATCTGTAGGCGATTCACAATTTGATTCAATAACAATTCAGAGGGCTGTGATTCGATGATTTAACGATAATCCATGCATCTTTTTTTTTTATCTTGATGCATCTTTTTGTTTCTATACAGAACTTCTACCTCACAATGCCCACATCCCAATGCCCATGTTAGTCACAATGCCCACATCCCAATTTGCATGAGCCAAGACTAAAAACCTGTAATAATAATAAACACTTTTATTAAGATTAAGATTTCATCAGAGCGACAGACCAGGAAAAGCCTGGGTTAATGCAGCCATCCTGACCACCTTACACCAAACAATCAAAAAGACGGGAGAATGCTGCAACTCTAGCAAGTCTCACATCTGTAGTTGCCCCAAAATGTAGAACAGTCTACCCCCCTAAATAAGGATGTCAGCTACAACTGATAGTTTTAAGTCAAATCTGAAAACATTCCTTTATTCTCAGGCCTTTTCCTCTTACATGGTTTCATAGCTGTTTGTTTTATGTCCTGGAAATATAAAAAAATTCCAGTATTATTTAGCAGTTCTTTTGAGTTCTGTACTTCATCATGCTCCTGGTGGTTATTTAACCAAGAAGAGAAAGTGTTGAACAATGGAGCAGAAACAGAAGCAGCTTTTGGCCACAGCTGCCCTTGTATGTGCAGTATGTATGTTTGTTTGGATGAAAACTCCCTCCCCCCATAAAAAGGGGAGAGATGTACCAGTAGCCACATTGCTGTTTCCTGTTTGGTGCTGGAGAGGGCTCACCTATTGGTTAATCATAATGCTCATGTCACAGTTCGCATGAGCCAAGACTAAAAAACAGTGATATTATTAAACATGGTGGATTTTTTTAAATCAAGAACAAAAAACCAGGAAAGGGCTGGCTTAAGGCTGCTATCCTGACCACCCTACACCAAACGATTGATAAGGGAGAATGCTGCAACTCTAGCAAGACTCACATGGTTGTATTCAGACATTGAAAATTGTGTGATTTGTCTGATTTTTGTAGAACATGATTTTAAGTACACCTTTAGCACGTCTGGCATTTGTGATTTCAAGACACACACACACACACACACAGAACACACAGAAAAAAAACATTCATTAAACAAGTTTACCATTACATACCACAAGGACTTTGCTACTGTTATTATTGCCATCTTCTTTGTTGACTCAAGAAATGAAACCATAGCTTTGAAATCTGTTTATTTATAAGACAGAAAATTATATATGTGTCATCGTCTTCAGTGACAGGCGTGGGAGGACTGCGTTTTCACATTCGTCTACAAACACATTTTTCAACCTTCAGCATTGAAATCAAATGACAAAAAGCTGCGTTTACACAGTGATGAGAAACCTGAGTGTGGTGGTGCAGTTCAGATAAAAATCATGTAAGGAAAAGATGCCCTTGCTCTATAAACACACACCGATCAGCCATAATGTTAAAACCACTGACATGAAGTGAAGTGATGTGAATGACATTGATTGTCTTGTTGTAATGCCACCTGTCAAGGCGTGGGTGGGATACAAATATTAGGCAGCGAGTGAACAGTCAGTTCTTGAAGGTGATGTGCTGAAAGCTGGAGAAATGGGCAAGCATAAGAATCTGAGCCACTTGGACACGGGCCGAATTGTGATGGCTAAAATGGCAGGTCTTGTGGGGTGCTCCTGGTATGCAGTGGTCAGTGCTTACCAAAAGTGCTCCAAGGAAAGACAAATGGTGAGGGTTTACAATGTCATAGGTGCCCCAGGCTCACTGATGCATCTTACGTAGTCTTGACAGGTCAGAGCTGTTTTGGTGGCAAAAGGGTGGCCCTACATAATATTAAATTATTATTAAATGCAATAACCAAGTTTGGAAACTCACTTTTACTAATTGTTTTAATTATATAATGTGTGGAATAATGCAAGTTAATACAAATATCATACAAAACTGACTTTTCTTATATTTTTATGAGGCATGATTACTAATTATTTGGCTAAATAAAAAAAGGTCTTTCAAATTGTGAAGCCTTTTAAATACTCCTCAAAGCAACAATCTGCAGGAAGGGACTCTTGCTATGTACCTAAAGAGTTGCCTTGCACTCTTAAAATGATAACAATTGTTGCCCACCAAGCAGGAGAAGGCTTTAGGTACATAGCAAAGCATTTTCAGGTAGCCGTGTCCTCGGTTCATAATGCATTTAAGAAGGAGCAATGGCAACAGGAACAGTGGAGGTCAAGTTGAGACACCAGAAGTCCTCGAAACTGTATAGAGACAACTACTCGTAGGATTGCTAGGAAGGCCAATCATTCGTTCTATTGCAAAAGCCCTTCATAGAGATTTGGCAGACTCTAGAGTGGTGGAGGACTACTGTCTACTGTGCAGCAACACCTGCACAATTTGACCAAACTGACCACTGTTCTAACCCAATATGGCATAAATGTTTGAAATGAAATGAAATGAAAATGAAATTGGGAGAATACCACATACCGCACACATACCACAAATGTCACATGACTGGCTGACCCATAACTGCCCCCTGACTTCTTAACTGTTTCCCAAACCTTATTCTGCTGTCCATTCTTCCTCACTCTCACTCTCATCAAGCTCCTGTCCTCAGTGTCAGAAGGATGCACCTTAACTGCCCGATCGCATTCCTACCTCCTGGAAAAAGTATCGTTCTAATTCTACATCCCATTACTCAGTGCTCAGTGCTCTTAAAACCTTACTATAGTGGTTCTCAATCCTGGTCCTAGTGACCCCTTATCCCTGTGCCGTCACGCCTGATTCATATGAGTAACTTGGTAAAAAACTGTTGCATCAGCTTGATAAGCCGATGTGCTGGGGCAAGGAAGCACCTAGGATATGCAGGGCAGGGGGTCACCAGGACCACAGTTGAAAACCACTGCTTTAGCATGATTGCTCTAACAAAAGTCTGCATAGTGTTGCCCTGAGGCAACAAATGAAAAAGCAGTTTTAGTAAGTGATTGAAAACAAAATATGCTTTTTCATAGCTAGGTATACATACTTCATATAGCCATCCACATATACATATTTATTATTTATAAAGTTATTTGAAAGAAGTCTAGCCCAAGAATCTCACAGAATTAGAAGCCTTTCGCAAGGAAGAATTGGCAGCAACCACCTAAAAAACTGAAAATGTGTTTACATGCTGTGATAGGCTACTTGCCAAAGGGGTTTTATTGAGTACTGACCATGCAGGGTACCCAGCCTTGCTTTACTTTGGGCCCTTTTACTTTGTTGTCATTTTGAAATCTTTCTCAAAATATTAAATGGTATCTTTAATGTTTTGCATTTTGGAAATCAGGTCATCTGTTTCTTACTTAGCTATTTACAGTAGTAGTTATTTTAATCAGGGGTTCCCAAACATTTGCAAACCACTGTCTATATACATATATATGTATGTATATGTATGTATGTATGTTCATAATATATATATATATATATATATATATATATATATATATATATATATATAATTATTATTATTATTATTTATTTATTTATTTAAATTTTTTCCCTCTCTTGTTTGTTGGTGTTTTTTTCCTCAGCGTTTGGCTGAAGGGAGAATGGTCCAGCAGTGCACAAATCAGCGTGGAGCCACGGTGAGCGAGGGAGCAGCAAATAGGATGGGAGCTGCTAAACCGATAAGACTGTTGTTGCAGAGCGAGAACACTCAGTGTCTTGCTTCTGTTTGTTCTCTCTCTCCTCTCCTCACTCTCTCCCTCTCTCTCTCTCTCTCTCTCTCTCTCGCTCTCTCTCTCTCACTTTCTGTCTCTCTGCCTTCCTCTCTCACTTGCTCTGTCTGTCTCCTCCCTCTCTCTCTCTGTTTTTCTGCCCTCTTCACTGGGTTGCTGCAGGCTCTTACATAAGCCAGTTTGGAGCACTGAACATTGCCAGAGCCCCAGTTCAAGCCCCAGCACAGATGCTGTGGAGTTGTGGAAAATGTGTTAAATATTTCATTTCTTTCCTCCTCCTCTTCCTCACACCGTCTACTTGTGACGAATCATGATTGTAACATGGCATTGTTTTGCCTTGTTCTTACATGGCTTAGTCACGGGTAGTATATCCTACACTCTTACAAATAAAAGTGCCAAAAAGGGTCTTTTTGAAGTGAGGCCATAGGAGAACCACCCTGCAGTTTAGTGATTTCAGCAGATCTATCCATTAAAAGGTTCTTTAGGGGATCAAAAGTGGCTATTTTATGGCTCCAAACAACCGATTTTGACACTTTTACTTTTAAGGGTATATGTAAATACTTCTGCAGGTGATGAGATGAAAGCAAACGAGACGAATTGCATCCTTAAATTCCTCTAACCCATCTCTCAGACCTACACTCTTAAAAAATAAAGATCCCAAATAAGGTTCTTTGGAGGTAAGAGTATGTCCAATAATTATATGTCCTATATATGCAAATGTCTGGACACCCCTTCTAATGAATGCATTCAGCTTCTTAAGTTGTACCCATTGCTGACACAGATGTGCAAATGCACACACACAAAAACAGCTTGTCTAATTTCTGTAGAGAAGCTTTGTCAATAGAATAGGACTCTCTGGAGCAGATAAACATGAAGCTATTGGCACCTATTGGGCTAGAGGGGCTGTGAAGCAGGGGATTGCATTTTCTAGAAATATGGTGCTCCAACCAGTACTTTCAGTACGTCCTTACTTCAGAAAGGAATGGAATCAACCCCTCTCAGCAATGCTTCAAAATCTAGTAGAAAGCCTCCTCTGGACATTGGAGACTCCAACAAAAGCAGGATCTACTCTTAATTTTGAAAGAAACAATGAATGAGCAGGTGTCCCAATACTTTGGTCCGTATAATGTATCTCAACAGCTGCTGCAAGCACCCAAAGAGCTACTTCATATTCTTAAAGATTTGCGTTGCAATAAACATGGACTAGAAATGGTCCAAGGAAGCAAGCAGGATTTCTTACAGAATGTTGCAGAACGATCTTATTTGGTAGCATCTTTTTTTTCATTCCACCTTAAATGGAGCAGCACTTTGGCAGCTGTATCTGCTGCACGGTTTAAGGTGGAACCGAAATTTTGAATAAGAAGCCAACTTCCGCCTTGTGAAAATAGAGTCAACTACAGGAAGCCCAGAAATGCATCTCTTCTTGCAGCAACCAAAGCCCACCTTGTATGTATTGAAGCAGTAGAGCAGAAGCAACAGTGCTTTTCCCAGGGGTCCTAACACCATTCTATTGCTGTATACTTTAAATTTAGAGATGTGATTGCACTACTGAGTAATGCGAAAATGTATTTAAATGAATAATGTACATTTATCTAAGGGGGCGGCTAATGCCCCCCTAACCCGACAGAGAGACGCCTCTGACTTTGGGAGAATATGATAGGGGCTGTCTGCTTGTATATGTCTTGGTGTGTGTAGTGTGTAGTGCTGGAATGCACAGATGGGCCCTGAGTGTTATGCAACACTAGAGGAGGGGACTGTGAGGAGTGGGTGAGTGGACAGAGTGGAAGTGACGGGAGTAAGGTGGCGCTGGGCGATATACCATCTATTCAAGTATATTTTTATTCATAGATACAAAAATGTTTTTGCAATTAGTGTAATTTGCTGAGAGCTTTAATCCAGGCTGTTTTACCCTATATATTTCAAATTTAAATTGTTTCTATTTTAGAAATCTGGTTTCTGTCTTGTTTACATTACTGTGGAAGGTCCCCTCTGGCGTGATTTTAAGAGAAGAACCAGAACCAGTCCAATGACAACAAGCTATATCAGGTTTGTAAGACATTCTTTTAGCATAGAGTAACAGTACCAAGGAAGAACGGGCTCATTAACTATAATAGGACAGACTTAGATGTTATGATTTGATATTAGCCTGATATTGAACTCAATCTGTGCTTTCCTGCAGTAGAGTATGTGTGTAAATTTGCTGAAAGAATCATTCAGACCAGTATCATCAGAATAATTGAAAGAAATACACTAGAATGTGACATAAAAACAGCATAAAAACAACAATGTGAATAAAAATAGGAAAAGTGGGTTGATAGGTGGGATGCTTTATTGATCATTTGTAAAATTATGTGAAGTCCCTTAGGAACTGTTATTATGTCTTTCAAACATCCAGCTCAGGAGACCTGCTTTAGCACTTACGCAAACTGACTAAAAAGGCTTTACAAGATGTTCAGTGCAGCTATCCATGTTTAAGCATAGACAAAATATGAATGTGTGCAAATGTAATTCTATAAATTGTTTAATTCTTAAGCATTTCATTCTATTGGAATCTATAAATAAAGTTTGGATTGTACAGCCCATGATTAAAGTTTACAATTTTGGATGTTAAAGCAGTACATTTTCAATCTAATCTATGAGCTGAGAAAATTGCCTCTTTATGAGATAGTGCTAAAGCTTCTTCCCAGGCATGTCCTTTTTTTGCAATTTGAAAAATGTGTGTAGTCTGGATTTCTAACTTGTGTAAAATGTCAATATTTGCTTATACAGTCGCCACACAAGCTGTGTGTGGATTTGTACAGCTTTAAACACATCTGTTAAAGTCCCCCCCCCCCCCTGCCCCTGTTGGTCTACATGTAACTGCATCTACCCAGTGCACAAACCCAAACTCCATTAAGGCATAGTTGGGTGAGTCTAGTGTGGAAGAACTTGACTGTCTCACACAGAGAGCCTTGACCTCAACCCCATCAAACACCTTTGGTAAGAACTAGAATAGAGATTGCGAGCTAGGCCCTCTCACCCAACACCCGTGTCTGACCTCACAGATGCTCTTCTGGATGATTGGGCTAACCTTCCCAAGCACACTGTACAGTTTTAGAGAAAGCCTTCCCAGAAGAATGGAAGCTGTTATAGCTGCAAAGTGCAAACCAACTGCATATTATTGCATATGGATTTAAAATGGGATGTCAGAAAAGCTCCTGTATGTGTAATGTGTAGGTGTCTCAATACTTATGTCCATATAGTGTAGCTTTAAGAGATAGTTGTGATTGGCTGATAGGCGTGTCAGTCATTGCAAATGTTCATTTGTAATTGTTTTAATTGTTACGAGGGGAATTGGCACCAACTTTAGAAGAGAGGCAATATTGTTAGACACGCAGCCCTCAAGCACTCTCCTCTAAGATGGGCAAATTTAGTGGAATCAAGTGCTATTTATGATCAAGTGGTGTATTTAGTAATGCAGGATACTAAGATGGATATCTTAAGCCCAAAGTTAGGGGTTGAAGGGAAAGTAGAAAGAAAAGAATCTAGCTGAGAAATCCTGCTTTTTGAAACACCCTATTAGCACTTCCTTTTCAGATGAGCTCCTAGACTGTACGTTGTTCATAAAAAGGAAAAGTTCTGGCTGTGATATCAAAGGTTTTTGGTAGCAAAAGAGGATCGTCCATGGTTCTAATTGGGAAAGCAACTTTTCGACCTCTTTTTGTGGTTGCATGGCTGCTGAACCGACTCACTTGTTTCCTCCACACACACACACACACACACACACACACACACACACACACACACACAAATTTGTATCCACTCTGGCACGATGTGACCTTGTGAACGTCAGTCACGGTCCGGTCACAGTTCATGCTCGCTCAGTGATTACACCACTGACTGGATTAGTGACAAAGCTGGCAGAATATCAACCCTGTAACACAGCCTGAGAAGCAGTCAGCATGCTAACATACAGTTATACTATAGTAAGCAAAAGGTCATTTGCTGAGGTGGCATAGAAGAACCACTTTTGGTTCTCTAAAGAATGTAATGTGATTTCACATTAACAATCACAAAATTCCTATCTCAAATTCTCTAATGGAAATATGCCAAAACTGAAACCTAAAGAACCAAGGAACATGTCTAAAGCTTTTCCTCCTCCCCTCATCTAACATCCTACCAATTTCCATCTCTACCTTCTGTGTCCAATGACTAAACTGTTATACCCCAAGACCACTCCATCTTTCTCCTGTAACTAAGTCAAATATCTCAATTCAAGCTTTATTTATCAAGGGTGGATGAAGGGTCAAAACAAAAGCCAATTAAACTTCTACCCAAGTCTTCAGAGTCCCCTTCCTCTTACAGTCATATATCGTACACTATATGTCCGAATGTTTGTGAACAGACATTCTAATGAATGCATTTTCAGCTATTTTAAACTGCACCTATTGGTGAAAGAGATGTACAAATGCACACACACAGTTTGTCTAGTCTCTGTAGATAAGGTCTGCCAATAGAATAGGACTCTCTGGAGCTGTTAAACATAAACCTATTGGCACTGTGTCTAATGCCAGGTGTGGACTAGAGCGGGATAAATTCTGTAAAGCTCATTCAGTGTGTCAACATAATTCACACATTTTACTACTGTATCATTCCTCAAACATCTCATGTGAGATGCTGCATCTTCTGCATGTTTGGTTAATGGAGAGCCAAAGTTGCTGTATTGCTGTAGTGTGACCCATCAGCATATCCAAACTCAAATATTATGTCATTCCACACCAGAGCTGTCAATATGGGTGGGCCAACACAGCTGACAGCCTCAGGCTTTTAGAGTCATCTTTCTAAAAGGCATTGTTCATTGTTCTGGAAAGACAACTGATTCTACACTTACATGTCTGTGTATATAGTTCCCAAACACTTATGCAAAGTCAAGGAATAAAGATTTCCTAAAGATGCTTAACGTATCAAGTGCCTCACAATACACAGTGTAATCCTTAGCAACTACTACCACAAATGAGGAACCCTACATTGGATCTCTTTCTCTTTTTAAATCCTTCACTCTTAGAAGCTGTGGCCGATAATGCATACACTGAGCTACTTTAGGTTGCACCCAGATGTGCAAATGCACACACACAGCTTCTATTACAGTCTATTAACTGTAGAGAAGTATTGCCAATAGAATAATGGCACCATGCCTAATGCCAGGTGTGGACTAGAGGGGTCTAAAGCCCACAGCATTGAGCTATAGAATGATGGTGCTCCATACGGTACTTTTAGGGTAAGTTGGGGTGATGTGGTGTTTGTCCAACATCCTGACCTCACTAACGCTCTTGTCACTGAATGCAATCAAATCCTTACAGCAGTGCTCCAGAATTGAGTAGAAAGCCTTCCCTGGACAGTACAGACAGTTACTCCAACAAAAATAGGATAAACACATTTAAAGAGCCTTGATTTCAGAAGAAACAATGAAAGAGCAGGTGTCCCAATACTTTTGTCCATATAGTATATGTATATATGTATAGGCGGGGGTGCTATCCCCCTGAAATACATTTTTTGCAGGTTGGGATGTCTGAATATAGAGTGTAGAGTAAACTATATACTGAATATTTTACTATGTGGCAGTTATTTAAACTTTGAAGGTTCTTCACACTGGTGTTTTTCATTTATATTAAAAGGTTCCTTAGAGAACCATGAACTGAAAGCTTCATTTGGGAACCAAATATAGTTATTTATGAAATGTATTCATTTTTAAGAGTGTATTTCTTAAACATTTATTTTAAATGATCGTGACACATTCTTTACAGTGCCTCAGTGAAAAGTCTTTTAAACTATTGATGAGCTTTTCTCATTTTCTCCTACTTCCAACATGCTTGAGAAGGAACAGAGCTGCTGCGATGAATATCTCAAACAACGCGATCTAACACATTAATCTTGCTCACTGTGCGCTTCGTACAGTATGTGTTTCACACATCTCATCCGTCCGGTTCGTCAGATGCATCAAAGAGAGAAAGTTCATACTGTGGGCAATGCAATTAGGTCGCCATCTTTCCGTCTGCTGTCTCTCTCTCTCCCTCACTGCCTAGCTCTATGTCTTTTTGGTAGCCATCTCTCTTTTACCTATCCTTCATGCACCCTCCACCCTCTTCCATATTTTCTTGGATCGGTTTACAATGAAAAGCAAGCGGCAGAGAAGAAAGCAGATTAGATGCCCCCTTTGCGAGACAGCTGAGGGGGAGGATACGCGTTAGAGAGCTGGGAAGCTGGAAATAGGCGGCTATATTTGGTGCCGCACAACATCTCAGGGAGGATAGCGAGGGAGCAAGAGAGAAGGGAGAGAGAGAGAGAGGGAGAGACTGCAATTCTATTTGCCAGGCATGGCAACCATGTACCAGTGTGTGGTACACAGTCGTAGGGAAACTGGAAACCCATGTGGCACTTTTCTGCCACTTTTTCGACTTTTAATTTTGGCCGAAGGAACCGTTTGATTCAGCCCAGAATGACAAAATCAGGACAAATAGGTTAGGGAGGAGGTGATATTAAAACTTCAAATTACTCACCAGCTGTTCTGTACTCTTTAAAAATATATATGTATAATTATATCCCATTTTTCTATCTAATTTGGAAAGCCAAATTTGCCCAAATTTGCCCTATTCCCCCCCCAAACACTAGGAGGGTGAAGACTAGAATCTCTCCTCCAACACATCTTTTTTGAACTGCTGCTAGATAGCCAGCATGCTCAGAGGAAAGCGTGGCTCCCCTGCTCCAATACAAAAGCTCACAGATGCCTGAGCTAACCAACATCACACCATGACACTGAGGACTGATGTTGAGACTCTCTCGGACTGCGAGTATTTTTTCTTTAATTCACAGCATTGTTAAAAAAGCACTAATATACACATTCATATCAGAATATTATGACCACCTTCCTCATAGTGGGAATAACCACCCTTGGCTCGGATGGTGCTAGCTTGACGTTGTGGCACAGACTGTATTAGGTGATGGAAGGTGTTCATTATAGAGGTTAACTGCTCCACTGTGTGGCATCAGTTGCTCCATACCACTCACCAGAGTTGTTGTTCCCCGTAGGGCACCACTGTTATTCTGTTGGCATAACAGCACTCAATGTGCCAGACATACATTCTCGTACACCTTTACTTCGGCAGCTCTAGAACATCCTATAAAGTTAGTGGTTTCCAAGATGCTGTGACATGGACATCAGTCAAATTGTTTTTCTTTGCCCATGATGATGCCAATTCCTAAGCTTTATAAATGCTCTGATTCCTGAAACCTTTCCCAACATTTGGCAGCCATGGCATCCAAATAAGAATAAACAAAATCTCTGAAACAAGAACTGAAAGACTCTTAGCTGCTACAAAAAGTGCTGTGATACTTGCCAGTGGGGGTGTTATTAAGTAACCATGTAGGATGTCCAAACTTTTGCTTCATGCATTTTTCCCATTTTGTTATTTTGAAACTGTCAAAGATGGAAACAAAAGTATTTGTTCCCATTATTTTTCTTCCACTGATTTTGATAAACCTCAGGGATCTGCATTAGCCATACAAAACCATACAAAAGATTGTATGAGAAAAGCACACATCTCCCAATCAGACATACTGTACCAAAACCATTTCTGTAATTAAGCTCTAGCAATAACATCAGGTCCTACCAGGTGACTACCTGGCCACATCTCACTTCTCTACAGTATCAAAATACAAAGTGTCACATAAACCTTCATGAAATAATAACAGACACATGACTCTCTGTTACCATTTGATTCCATTTGACTACGCTTCTTTAACCACTGAAGCTCTTTGACTTTTAAAACACTTTAAGGATTACTATTCGATAAATCTATGCAAAGCAGTGCAAACTGGCTGAGATAGTCCAAAGTTGGAACAGTAGGGAAAAAGACAGGAGTTGAAGAGGTTAAGAGGCGATTTGGCACTTGATGAAACCTCAAAAATCATTCAGGTTCAAATAGATTATGATTCTTTAGGAAATTATTCAGTGTCTTATGAAATGTCAGATTTAACCAGGAATCAATTTCATGAATTATTTTGCTACACTATAAGTTTGAATTATAAGTATCGAATGCATAAATACGAGTAAATGTGTTTTATTGGCTTGTAGACTATAGACGAACACATGAATGTTTTATTATTTTATGTTTGGAAACAGGCCAGGAATTTTACCAACAAAATGGGTGCACATATTACAATCAGTTCAATAAAATTGGCACTTTCAGACTGCTGCATCTGTGCATTCTTATACCGATACAAACTAATAGATGGTAACATTGGCTGTCCAACACACTTTTACTTCATTTGAAATGTAAACAGATAAATTTGGCTTGTTTTCTTAGCATTATAAGCTAATATACGCTCTATGGATAAACATATTGGAACACCTGTATTGGGACCGTATTGGGAGTAACTGTCTCTATTGTTTAGGGAAGGCTTTCTACTAGATTTTGGATCATTTCAATGAGAATCTGATTGCATTCAGCAACAAGAGTTTTAGTGGGATCAGGATGTTGGATGACCTTCACCTCACCTCATCCCCAACTCATCCCAAAAGTATTGGATGGAGCACCAAATATCATTCCAGAGAACACAGTTCCACTCCTCCATAGCTCAATGCTAAGGGGGCTTTAGCCCTCTAGCCCATGCCTGACAGTAGACATGGTGCCATTAGATTCATGTTTAACTGCTCAACAGAGTCCTAATCAATTGACGGTACAGTTGTTTACAGGCACTAAACAAGCTGTGTGTTCAAAATCTGCACATCGGTGTCAGTAATGGGTGCAAGTAGTAAGTAGCTGGATGCATTCATTAAAAGAAGTGTCCACAAACATTTGGAAGTATAGTGTAGTTGTGCATCAGAGACCCCATTGCACCCCTGCTACATATTTTCTTTTAAATGCTAAATATTTATAAGAGTAGCTCGAGTCAGAATTCCTGTGTACTTGTACAAATGGCTAACAACAGTTTTTAATCTTGAATTAAGTCTCTTCTTAAATCTCTAGCCACCTGTTCACCCTGCTAGCATATTGCATGCTAAAGCCGAACGTGCCTGGTGAGAAAGAGAGAGAGAGAGAGAGAGAGAGAGAGAGAACAGATTATGGACAAGCAACAAAATACAGCCTGGGAAAAAGGGGGGAAAAAAAGGAAAAAATCTAGTCCTAGTGATTACTGTGGCTGAGAGAAGTGTCCTAGATTTGCGAGGGAAATGAATGATCAAGATTAATGGTCCCGCAGAAATATTGTGTGCTGTAGGATGGAGAAAGGTGGACTTGGATATGGACGTGGAGCTTGGGGGTTGCTTCTGCAAAGCTGAGTTGTCTTTTTTTACTGGTATAGTGCTGTGGCTGTAGTTCTGGACGGAACTGATATAATTTAATATAACAATATGTCTCACATATGCCACAGTAACACTGGGTTAGTGTGCATAAATAAAGCTACTAAACCCATGACAAAAGAGGTCACAGAGGGTTCTTTAGGAAAAATTGCCAATAAACTCTTAAAAGTAAAGGTGCTACAAATGGTTCTTTGTGTGCCGCCTTAGTGCAGGAGTGTTTACTTAAAATGCAGTTGGGTCCAGTTAGAGACAGTTTCCTCAAGCCAAGGTCCGGAACATTATAATGTTAAACATTATTACATATCCTGTATAGTAAAGTAGCTTAGTAGTTATATCAACAGTGTTATATAGTCAACAACTGAATGCAAAATCTAACTACAGGTACAATTACAATTCAGTATATTTATTATATTCATACAACTATATTGTCAGTTTTCACACTGAACTGGACGAATTATCAATAAATGCTCTAAATAAAGGTTCTAAAATGTAAAAATCAAACAATGCTTTAAAAAAAAAAAGTATCTTAAACCAAAGGCCCTAATAACTCGTTTCATAGTGCCTCTTGACATTACTGCTTTTAATAATCACTACAGTCTCATACCATAGAGACTTATTTAGAACTGCCTCCAGGAAACATATCTATACAAATCTGTCCATTCTTTCATTAAAAGCTCGCTTTTCACGCTCCACTCTTCTCTTCTTAGATCATGTCACGTCATGTAAACTAACTTTCCTTTTGACTCACTTTTTTCTTCTCCGGCTGCTGTTTCTAGTCTCTTTCCAATGTGTCACTCACTTGAGTCGCATTGCTCATCATAATGCACAGATATGATCGTCTGAGTAGCGTCATGTTTGATATTTATGATACATGCAAATGGTCTGTGAGTTTCCTATGCCTCTAAAGACTAGAAAAGTTACACGGGTTAAAAAAAAAACTCTATCAAATTTCAATAATTCTCAATAGGTCTAGGTCTAGTTAGGACAAAAGATCTAGGTCTGGATAGGACAGTGTCTGGGTCCGGACACCGACTGGGGTCCGCTTATTAGTGACCTCTGCCCTAGACTAACCACTTTTGGTTCCATAAAAAACACTTTCATTGGATGGTTCTTTGGAGAAGTGTTTTTGTTTTTTATGTAAATGACATATGAGTGTGAAGAACCTTTTTCAAAGTGTAAAGGTTCAAGGAAGAACCCATCAGCTGCTCTGTGTAATATAATTTACATATTAAAACTTTTAAAAGAATCTTCACACTCATTTCACATTCACAAAATGATTCTCTAAAGCAGTGGTTTTCATTCATATCTTGGCCTTAGTCTTTGTGGGTGGGTAAGATGGCCCTCACTCTCGTTGCTTTACTCATTGGGATGCTAGCCAAAGCTGGTGTCTGTTAGCTAATGTACACTAACAGAATTGGTACTTAACATTGTCTTCCAGGTGTGTTGAATAGATGTTTAGAATAGATGTGGTGCTGCTAGAATAGATGTGTAGAGAAAGTGTACAATACCCTACACCTTCTCAGCTTGGCAGCACTGAGTGAGTGCTTGGTAGGACTGAGTGAAGTGGGGAGAGAGGCCTGATTCCAGTTTCCACCACAGTTTTCTAAAAGGTGAATGAGTTACCAGTAAGTCCAAAGTACACGACTATAAATTTAAGGTCCTGCTATAGAAGGCCTTCAAACCATCTGAGAAACCTACATTGATAGTTCCTTAAAGAAATAATAATAAGGTAAATATGGTTGTTTTATAGATTGGTTTTGTATCTGAATAATTAATTAAGTTACTTAAGAACTTATCTCCAAAAGCCGTACCATTTTAAGATAAATCATTCTTCTCAACATTGCAAGCAATAATTTTTTGCTTTGTACATTTTCAATGTGGAAAGCACTGTAAAAGTTTGGGCACCCCAATAGATGACCCCAATGAGCTGATAACTATTTTGCAATGGCAAAATCATTGTTAGGAAAGGCCAGGTGATGAAAATGCCAAAGCCTTATAAATACTCTGGAACAATCAGCAGCCATGGGCTCATCTAAACAAGTATCTAGCACTCTGGAAATAACTGATGCCCAAACAACAGAAGAAAGCTATAAGGAGATAGCAAAGCATTTCTGGTACCTGAAACAGGAATGATGTAGGTCAGGTTGGTGGTCTGGAAGACCAAAAAAGCTTTCAGAGAGAACTGCATGAGTACATCACTGAGTCACGTCAAGAAAAGCTTTCCAATGGCCTCACCACAAAATCCACCAGCAGAAGTTTTGTCATCGGACGTATAAACATCTAAACAAGGCTGATGCCTTTTGACAATAATTCCAAACTGAGGAACAATTTTCTGGCAACAGTGAGCAAAGGTATATTTAGAAAAATAATATTGCATGATTTCATGAAAAGAACACCTCTCCAGCTGTTAAGGACAGCAGCGGATCAATCCTGCTTTGGGATTGTGTTGCAGCCAGCGGCATGAGGAACTGGTAAAGAGAAGAGTGGACCACCGGGTCATGCTGCTTGCCATCGGCAGCCGGAGTCCAAGAGAGCACAATTGGCCTTGCTCTCTTAGGGGTGGTCTCTCCTCCTGTCAGTCTGTTAGCTGTTTCTGGGGAGCTAGGGAGCCACGCCTTCTTCCGAACGAGTGATGCTGCATTAGTGGCAGTTAAAAAAGAGATGGTGACTGGCTTTACATGTGATGGAGGAGACATGTGCTAGTTTTTACCCTGCTAGTGTTGGCGGAGTTCACATGAACTGGGTAGGAAATAGGGTAAAGATAGAAATAAATTGTATATATTATTTTTTATATATTTTA
The DNA here is from genome assembly GCF_030463535.1 of Salminus brasiliensis. NCBI lineage: Eukaryota > Metazoa > Chordata > Actinopteri > Characiformes > Bryconidae > Salminus > Salminus brasiliensis. The sequence continues at coordinate 14,080,849 of NC_132878.1, forward strand.
TGTAAGTGAAATATATGTGTATGTATATATAAAGCAAACGGCACACCATCTGTAAAAAAGCTGAGGATAAAAAGAAGATGGCTTCCACAGAAGGATAATGCTCCTAAACACCTCAAAATCAACAACGGACTACCTCAAAAGTCGCAAGCTGGCTCTGGCAGTCCTTTGGCCTAAACATCATCAGAAATCTGGGGATAGACCTAAAAAAATAAGTGCATGTAAGACAGCCCATGATTCTTCCAGAACCTGAAGCTTTTTGCAATGAAGAATGGGCGAAAATCCCCCAAATCAAGACCTAAAAGCTCTTGCTACAAAAAGTGTTTCCAAGCTGTGATACTTGCCAGTGGGGGTGTTACTAATTAAAGACCATGCTGGGTGCCCAAACTTTTGCTTCTGGCCCTTGTCCTTTCTCAGTAAGGTTAGTATTGGTGCTGCTATCTGCTATGCCAGACTGGTTCATTGCTAATGCTTGTGATTGTTCTGTGAACCACAACAACTTAAAAAAATCAACTTTATATAGTATGTGTTCTCGAATGCACAAACGCTTGTCCCTGTACGCCGCAAAGTGTGTGTGCAAATGGAAAAGCGTATAGGGCTGATGTGGTTTACCCTGTATGTGTATTTGTGAGAGTATGCCTCTGTGTGATAGAAAGGGGTGGGTATCCGTGCTTGTGAATATCTACTTCGTTCATTTTACTGTGGGTGTGTGTATGTATGCGCGTATGTGTGTGTGTCTCAAACAGAAAAAGAGAGAGAAATGTTAGAGGGCTTGGAGCTGTCCCCGCCCCCTCCCCACATTCCCGAGGCTCGGATTGGTCGTTGTTGCCATGGCGACCGTGGGTCTTGCAGGGAGGGGAGGGGTTGTTGGCGTTAGTGAAGCAGCTCTGTGACTCTGTTGCCTTTCCTATGCTTCACGTCCCACAGTATCACACTACAGCCCGAGACAGAGAGAAAGAGAGAGAGAGAGAGAATACACAGTCAAAAGAGTTGCAAATAAAAAAGGCATAGAGAAAGATAGGAGCTTAAAAGGCTGGAGAACTAAACATATGAAGATAAGTGAGAAAGAAGAGAAAGACAAGAGGCAGTCTGAGCAGTTGTACCGCACATGTACACATACACACTTACACAGGCTTTGCTACACACAACTCACTTTGCTGGCTGCCCGGCTTTACTGCCTTACACTGTTAAGATTCAGCTTAGGAAGCTTTTCCCTATGTGACCAAATGTTTGTGGACACCCCTTCTAATGAATGCTTTCAGCTACTTTAAGTTGCACCCATTGCTGACAAAGATGTGCAAATGCACACACGCAAACCGCTTGTCTATGTTCTGTAGAGAAGTACTGCTTATAGAATAGGACTCTCTGGAGCAGATAAACACGAACCTATTGGCACCATGCCTAATGGCAGGCGTGGGCTAGAGGGGTATACATTTCCCCAGCATTGAGCTGTGGAGCAGTAGAACTGTGTTCTCTGGAATGATGGTGCTCCAGTTCCAATACTTTTGGGATGAGTTGGGGAATGAGGTGGGGTGGTGAACATCCAACATCCTGACCTCGCTAACACTCTTGTCACTAAAAGCAATCAAATCCTCACAGCAATGCTCCAAAATCTAATAGAAAGCCTTCCCTGGACAGCTGAGACAGTTACTCCAACAAGAGCTAGAATGAACTTTTGATTTCAAATGAAACAATGAATGAGAAGGTGTCCCAATACTTTTGGCCATATAGTGTATGGAATGCACTTCAATTGTCAATAGCTAGAAGAGAGGATACACTTAAGCAGACGTGTTATTGGTCATTTGAAGATTCAGCAGTACTGTAGAAGAACCACATTTGCCCCATAAAGAGCCATGTTTGTAATAGAGATCTAAAAGTTGAGGAACATTTAGTAATTTAGTAGAACATTGGTAAAGGACCTGTAAATCAAGCAGTGTTTTTAGAGCTTTAAATAGTTCTTCACTCTCACACACCTTTATTACAAACTTGGCTCTTTATAGAAGCAAATTTGGTTTGTCTATGGCATCACCCAAAGAACCATTTGAAGCACCTTTACTTTTAAGACTGTAGTGTCCATTATAACAACATTTGCAAGGCAGAGAATTCAGTCCCTTAGGTCAGTCTGGATAGGCATGGGGTTAAAAGTTCTTTGGTTTTATTTTCACTGGGGCTCTACGGCAACTTTAGCCACACTATCAAAATGTAGGCTTCACAATTCAGATTACTATTATTGTTTTTGTGACGTACTATTAACATTTCTTTCAGAGAATATTATACCAGACAGTGTGTGGTAATTCTTATAATTATAATCAAAAATTATAATAGGCAGTTTAAGCTTCTCCAAATGACATATTCTTGCATTAAAAGGAATTAAACACCACATCTGCAGAAGTTCAAGCAATAAGATTTAATACAAATGCCAATTCACAATGACTTAACTTTTGAATAATTTTACAGAAATATTAAAATAGTCACTGTGGCAGTATACTGCTGCTGTCCTGTGACAAACATGTATCTCCATTTTTGTCCATTTTTAGTTTTCTCCATTGTTTGAACCCTGTAGCTGCTTTGTACACTGTGTGAATCATTCTGGACAAGCAGACCAATAGAAAGGCTCTAAATAACTTGGAATAAACTCTTACTTTACATTGACTTCCAAAATATTTGGAGATACATGTTTTTCATTGGACAGCGGCGATATAAATGAACACCCCCTTTGGCAGATATAACAGCTTGCCAATCTGTTGTCTTTCTGTCATTTTTACCCAGTATTTTACCCCGCAAAATGCTTCTAGTTCTGTGATATATTGGTCCGTCTTGCTTGCACAGCATGTTTTAGCTCAACCCACAGATTTACAATGATGTTGAAGTCAGAGGACTATGAGGGCCATTCCAAAAGCTTCAACTTGCAATTCTTCAAGAAACTGTTTGTTGATGGTGAATTTTAAGGTATGTTTTTAATTATTGTCCTGTGGTAGTAGTCTATCTCTTTTGGGCTTCAGTTTCTTGACTGACTTTGCCTCATTTACTTCCAGAATTAGCTGGAATCCACTTGTCAGCTTACCCATACAACCCCTTACTGACTGCCACACAACCCCAAAGAATAATAGACCAACCCTCACTCTTAACAGTTACGAGGGGTTCTTTTTATGCTGCTCATTTCACTCTTCAGGCACACTATTGGTTGCCATTGGTGGCTAAAGCTTAGTTTTTTACTTCATCAGTTCACAATACATATTTCTACATGCCTTTGATTTATCTAGGTGTTGTTATACATACTTTAAAGGCTGTCTTTAATTCCCTTCTGATTGCTGTTCACCACTTCGGTTGGCTAAACACATTGCTATCTTTTTATAGTCTTCTGCTGCATAGACATAATTTAGCTTAATTTTCAGATCATGAGCCAGCTGCTTAGAGGAGCACATGGTTGTTGGTTTCTTTATTTAGTGCAAGTTTAAAGAGAAAATGTATTACACTATGTATACACACATATATATATATAATACAGTGGGGAGAACAAGTATTTGATACACTGCTGATTTTTCAGGTTTTCCCACTTGCAAAGCATGTAGAAGACTGTAATTTTTATCATAGGTACTCTTCAACTGTGAGTGATGGAATCTAAAACAAAAATCCAGAAAAATACATTGTATGATTTTTAAATAATTAATTTCCATTTTATTGTGGGAAATAAGTATTTGATACACCAGAAAAAGAAACTTAATATTTGGTACAGAAACCTTTGTTTGCAATTACAGAGATGAGACGTTTCCTGTAGTTCTTGACAAGGTTTGCACACACTGAAGCAGGGATTTTTGCCCACTACTCTATACAGATCTCCTCCAGAGCCTTCAGGTTTCGTGGCTGTCGCTGGGCCACACGGACTTTAAGCTCCCTCCAAAGATTTTCTATTGGATTCAGGTCTGGAGACTGGCTAGGCCACTCCAGGACCTTAAGATGTTTCCTACGGAGCCACTCTTTAGTTGCCCTGGCTGTGTGTTTTGGGTCGATATCATGCTGGAAGACCCAGCCACGACCCATCTTCAGTGCTCTTACTGAGGGAAGGAGGTTGTTGGCCAAAATCTCACGATACATGGCCCCATCCATCCTTCCCACAATACGGTGCAGTCGTCCTGTCCCCTTTGCAGAAAAGCATCCCCAAAGAATGATGTTTCCACCGCCATGCTTCACGGTTGGGATGGTGTTCTTGGGGTTGTACTCATCATTCTTCTTCCTCCAAACATGATGAGTGGAGTTTAAACCAAAAAGTTCTATTTTTGTCTCATCAGACCACATGACCTTCTCCCATTCCTCCTCTGGATCATTCAGATGGTCATTTGCAAACTTCAGACGGGCTTTGACATGCGTTGGCTTGAGGAAGGGCACCTTGCGTGCACTGCAGGATTTTAATCCTTGACGGCGTAGAGTGTTACTGATTGTTTTCTTTGAGACTGTGGTCCCAGCTCTATTCAGGTCATTGACCAGGTCCTGCCGTGTAATTCTGGGCTCATTCCTCACCTTCCTCAAGATCATTGATGCTCCACGAGGTGAGATCTTGCATGGCGCCCCAGACCGAGGGAGATTATCCGTTATTTTGCATTTCTTCCATTTTCTAATAATTGCACCAACAGTTGTTGCCTTCTCACCAAGCTGCTTGCCTATTGTCCTGTAGCCCATCCCAGCCTTGTGCAGGTCTACAATTTTATCCCTGATGTCCTTACAAAGCTCTCTGGTCTTGGGCATTGTGGAGATGCTGGGGTCTGACTGATTGAGTGTGTGGACAGGTGTCTTTTATACAGGTAACGAGTTCAAACAGGTGCAGTTAATACAGGTAATGAGTGGAGAACAGGAGGGCTTCTTAAAGAAGAAGTAACATGTCTGTGAGAGCCAAAATTCTTACTGGTTGATAGATGATCAAATACTTATTTCCCACAATAAAATGGAAATTAATTATTTAAAAATCATACAATGTATTTTTCTGGAGTTTTGTTTTAGATTCCATCACTCACAGTTGAAGAGTACCTATGATAAAAATTACAGTCTTCTACATGCTTTGCAAGTGGGAAAACCTGAAAAATCAGCAGTGTATCAAATACTTGTTCTCCCCACTGTATATATATTTGCTTCTTTTTACCTCACCTTGTTAGCTATGTTGGAGCTTCATTACAAAGCTGAAAAAGCAAACCTTGGACACTAATCATTTCTTGGCTGATCAGTTTTAGCAGAGAGATCTTACAGTAGCTGCCAGCAGCTTGTAAGACATGATAGGTCAGGAAGATTATTATTATAAGCAAAACAATTAGCAGCATATCTAATCCTAAACTTAACCATTCCTAAAATTCTAGCAAATTCTTCTTGCTTTTCACAAGCCCGATAAGGTTGATGTAACTGTCTATGTCTTGAACTTTAATTCAGGCTGTACAGCTCTGACCTGGAAAGTTTGGAAAGGGTGTTCCGTAGCCACGCTGCTTCAGTGAATACACATGAGCCTGTGTAAACCAGAGAAAGAGAGAGAGAAAGAGACAGAGAGACAGGTCTCCACAGGTGGATATGCTTACACCACACACACACACACACACACACACACACACACACACACACACACAAACAAAAGCTGCTGTCAAATCTAGTTTCAACATGTTGGCAGAACAAGTTTTGCTACCATCTACCAGTGAGAACTTCTCGAGCTCCATTTTTCTCTGTGAGCCCCAGACGTGGGTAGTAACTTAACACATGTGTTTGATTACTTGTACTTAAGTCAAGTAGAAGTCCCTTCATACATTTTGATAAGACTGTCGATGAGATACAAAGTATCTATGAGAGTGTATGTTCTACTTAATAATTAGTTGCTTATAGAATTATTTAAATTCTAAATCTTCTGTTCTCCAGATTCAGCACCTGCACTCCATTACCTTTGCTCTTTCAAATTTTCTCAATCTTTTTTTTTTTGACCAAAAGGATCCCAGAAGGAGAGCAATAGTGCAAACAAACAGAGAGAAGTAGTGCAAATACAGGATGTACTGAGTAGTTCCACGGCGGTTCTGTAGGGAACACAGTACTAATAGTATTTTTTTCCAGCTCATGTTGTTTTCTACTTGAGTTGTAGGTCCAGTAAAGTAACTGCACTTTTACTGGTGTATTAGTTTGGGTAAAGAGGTTCTTCAAAGGTTCTTTGGTAAAGGCAAAGGTAAAATATAGAACTGTCATTAGGACTCAAGAATCATTTGAACGTTTGTATGGATCTGGTTAATCCGTTGTTTTCCATTGTTGTAGAAAGTGTTACGTACACTCTTACGTATTAAGAAAATAGTTCTTTGTAGGCCTCTATCACTAAAATGGGTTCTACTATTGTTACAATTAATATAACCGTTCTGGCTCTGAGTTGAACGCTTGCCAAGACTCTACCAATGTCTGATGAGCCTCCTGTACAAAATGTGCAAAAGTCTAAAATCTCCAAATGTAACAAATCTAGACAATCTAAAAGCACATCCTTCATGACATGCACGAGAACAAGCACACTCCTTCCCTGATTATGATCTAATTTCCTTTCTCCCACACTGAGTTTCTGAATAGTTCATTTACAGCATCGCTGGGGCCCTTCATCACCTACAAGACATTATATCCTCAAAATTAGAGGAATTGATCATTCACCCAAAAACACCAGATCTCTTCATTAACTAGCTGATAGTCTCAAAAGGCGCTAGAACTGACTCTGTTGGCATTCTGTTCATCTCTACTTAGACCAAGAATGCATTAAAGCCTACATTGCAGCAACAGTGGCTGCTTTTTCCTCACAGTGGCTGTGAAGTTTGTGCAATGGTAAAAGTATTCATAAAGACGTGGCCTCTTCACCTAAATAAGATTAGAATTCTTAGGAAACTAAGAACTGGACTAGAGATCTTTATAAAAGCATTTTGCTTTTGAAAAATACTGTGTAAACTGATGAGTTATCTTTGCTTGCCCCTTAATGCAGAAAAGCTTATCACACACTAAGGTGTATTATTCAGGAACTGCAGGGACTTCTGTAAAAACTGCTGGGGCTATTCCTTGGTTATAGAAGTTGAAAAACAAATGTATACAGCTATAAGAAATGCATAACTAATGTATTCTGTGTAGTTGGTACTCAGGTTTTAGTCATCATCCATAGAAACAAACAACACAAACGTTACTATTAAACTATTAAACTTCATTATACTATTAAACTAATAAAAATAAAGACATGTAATTTAAGCATAATACTTTGCTGCCTTTTTAAATTTTGCATGTTGTTCTACAAGTATATCATCACTATCCTTGTATATGATTTTTTTTTTTTTTGTGTGTGATGTAAGGTGAACCTGGCAGTTACTCTTTACATTGCCAAATATAATAATGGACCAATAGAAGTGCCCCAAAATGCCCCAAGATTTTTTTTACATCTGTAAAGTTGCCATTTCAGAGATGTTTTTTTTTTATTATATTTCAACCTAAATTTGTTGTTCATCTGAATTCAGCATTTCCTAGTGGTATACCCAGTACTGGCTACTCGCAGCTATCTCTGCTAGTATGCTCTTTAGCATTGTAGTAGGTCGATGGAATACTAGGAGCCTCTAGCAAAAAATCCATAATTGCTGTTTCTGGGCCCTCTGCTCTTAGATGTGGATGTAACTGTGTGCCCTCTGAACTCATCCAAGACTCCAACCATTTCACCTGTTACCATTTAAACCTTTAAACCTAAAAAGATAATGGACACACACAAAAGGTTTTCAAAAGCAAGATCTGTTCTTTATGATTCACTGCTTATTTTGAACAATAAATAGATACAGTAAATGGATGAAAAAAGTATTGGGACACCTGCTCATTCATTGTTTCTTATGAAATCAAGGATATTAAAAAAGAGTTTATACTGCTTTTGTTGGAGTAACTGTGTCTACTGTCCAGGCAAGGCTTTTGGTTGGAGCACCATCATTCCAGAGAACACAGTACCACTGCTCCACTGCTTAATGCTGGGGGGCACTAGCCCACGCCTGGCATTAGGCATGGTGCTAATAGTTTCATGTTGGTCTGCTCTAGAGCATCCTATTCTGTTGGCAGTACTTCTCTACAAGGACTAGACAAGCTTTGCACATCTGCATCAGCAATGGCTGTAACCTAAAGTAGCTGCATGCATTCATTTGAAGGGGTGTCCACAAATATTTGGACATATAGTGTAGTATACTGTAATTCATGTACAGGTTACACTGGTATGATACATTTTCTTGGACTGCATAGGTGTCTGTGTGCAGCAGAACATTCCCCTCCCATTTACCTTTAAATGTTTTGCTCACAACGTATTGGTGTATGGTTGTGGTCCATCAGACTGCCTGCACAAGAACTCTGAGAAAAGACAAACTGAGCATTCCTCAAACCTTCCGCCATCCTGTCAGCTCGAGCTGTCACCACTTGATAGACGAAGTCATCCCACCTCTACTTCATTTGTAGTCTGGGAATTTGCATAGACCACCACGCTGACGGAGAAAAAACATCCTTTCTAACGCTTGTAACCTGCTGTTCCCATAGACGCTCATCTGAAACCTTCGAACCTCATGCAGACGTTTCACGTCTCTGATCTGCTATGGGGGTTTGGGTTTTTTTTGGTTTCTTGGTCACTGCTTTCCTCAAGATGGTTCCAGTGCTCGTCTTGTTTCTCCGTCTCTGCTTGATGTCACCTTTGATTTCATGACAGGGGGGTATTCCAAAGGGATACACTGAGACATCTAGTGAGTTCAAACATAAGGGTTTTGAAAGCGACAAAAAAATAATAAAAAAAATCATGACAATCCGGATGGAACCCATTGTGGCAATTTTCCTTGAGGAATTTTTAGAGCCTGCTAAGTGAAAGATCTACCTGCTTTTAAAGACACCTCTACAACAAGGTGGATTAGCAGTCAGAAAGTTGACCCATTTGAGGATAAGCCTGCTGTAGACAAACGGGTAGTCAGTTTCACTTGTGTGCTGATCTTATATTGTAGGCCTTACAGACACTATATGACCAAATGTTTGTGGACATCCCTTCTAATGAATGCATTTAGCTACTTTAGGTTGCTCCCATTGCTGATTGTGAGCTGTGGAGCAGTGCAACTGTGCTCTCTGGAATGACGATGCTTCATCCAGTACTGTTGGGATGAGCTGGGAAGTTGGGGATGAGGTGAGGGGGCTCACTAACACTCATGTTGCTAATTGCAATCAAATGCATAGCAATGCATAGAAAGCCTTGCTTGGACAGTAAAGACAGTTTCTCCAACAAAAGCAGGATTTTAATACCCTTAATTTCAGAAGAAACAATGAATGAGCAGGTGTCCCAATACTTTTGTCCATATAGTGCATGTTGTAATTATAGTTTATAGTGTATAGAACTTTTTCCAGGCTGAAAGAACACAAGATCTCATTCTTTTTCCACTCTGAGCTTCCCAACCATAAACACACACACGCACACACACATCTTCACGACCCAGTTTCCAGCGCGTGCCCAGCAGCACGGTAGACATCGCCCCACTGGTTCCCAGTTTCACAGCAGTGGAACAAATTCTGATGCCTCAGAGTGGACAGGTTATGGGAGCAGTGTGTGTGTGAAAGAGAGAGAGAGATAGAGAGAGAATAAATGTATCACAGCAAATGAAAAAGGAGAGATAGTGGGACTGAAGAGAAAAATGTGTTTGTGTTCAGGATTTTCAGAGAAAAATGTCCAGAATTGTCTGAACAGCAGAGGCTAAACTTTATCTTTGTTGCTCCTAAGGTTAAGGTTGAGGTTAGGTTTTTTTTTTTACATATAGGTGCCTACATAGGCATTCTGTATACATATCCATATTACATATCTCCATTTTTTCCCCACCTTTTCCACTTTTTGACATAATTTGCATCTGGCAGATGTTATTTACATTGTGCCAGAATTCCATTATGTTTGGACCAATAGAAATTCTTTAAGTGACCTAATTAATCTAAATAAAATAAAATCTTACATTGACTTCTAGAGAGACATTTTTTTCCTTATGTTTATATCCACATATTCCATATGGATACTTACATATACAGTATATGACACATATGAGATGTGCACACGCCCTGACATCAACACAAAAAACTGTGTTTGTGTGTGTGTGTGTGTGTGTGCGCGTGCGTGCATGTGCATGTAAGATGACGGGATTGAAGAATGAAAGGGGGAAGGCATAACGGATGACAAACAAATCTAGACATGCCCCCCTTCCCACCACCACCATAGTCTGATTTGCATAAACGGCCGAAGGGTGTCTGACTGACAGGAATCCAGCATGCTGCTTCCTCTTTAAGGGGGCCGTTGTGGGGCAGCTTGGGGGTGGAGTCACTCTGGACATGACCCCTCCCCCTTTCCCTCCTCCTCTTTCCCCTCCTCCCCGCACAACCTAATAGAGATATATACCAACTCCATCCTATATGGCGCGCTGGAGAGAGGGGAAAAAGCGGGAGTGCAAGGAAAAGACAGAGAGAGGCAGGGAGGGAGGGGGGTTAGAGATAGAGAGCACGGAGGTGGAGAGAAGCACTCAGGGAAGTGATTTGTGGTCGTGATGACACCTTGTGTGTCTCTGGTGCCTGTACATTGCTGTGGCAAAAGGGAAGGCTGCACTGTAATGCAGAGATGCATAGAAGAGAAGAAATATGTATAGGGGTGGAATGATGCCCAAATTTCACGATGTGATATTTTTTTTATGCAAAAGAAAAAAGAAATGTCAGCCTTTGTTTAGCTTTTATTTTTGGTTAAAACTTCTATTTGATAAAATGAGGCCGATAAAAAATCTGGATTAACCTGTGCTTATCACAAATGAGTTAAACAAGACCAATAGGCGATTGTCTTATACAAATATTAATGGAACAGTGGAAACCATTGCAGTTAATGTATATTTATGTTCTGTCACAACTATTTTCATAGTGAAAAATCTAACTTTGTGTGAAACGGTGTTGCATATTGTGACTTTAATGTACAGTGTAAACATACTATTGACACCAGAATCCATGTTGTCCATAAATGGAAATTTGGTTGCCCATTTTGAGATGTTTCATTGATTTTGTGATGTTGTGTTTTCACCTATTTGGCCTAAATCAGTGTAGCCCCACCCACTCATTCTTGTTTGTTTCAGCCTGATTTTATTACCGTTTAAAAGACTTCTCAAAATGCCCTTGTGCAAGTTTCAAATGTATGTATTGTATTCAGCTGAGATGCTGGCAGAATAATAACCTAGCATAACTTAAGAATTAGGGACTGCAGTCTGAGTCTGTGTCCACTTCAGACAGTCGTAGTGTGAGCAGTTAAGAATAGAAGTATCTGATTTTCTTGAAAAATATAGAATATTAACAGCTATATAGTACACTGTGGTTGCAAGTCTGTCAGTCCTTCTAAATGTAAATGCAAGTGTGGGTACAGTATCAGCATTTCTCAGTTATGTTATTAAACAGACATATAAAGCCAATAATGCATCTGTCATTAAACAGATTGAACTATACACTGATCTAATAAGGTGTGCGGTGGCTCCTGTCACGGGGTGGATATATTAGGCAGCAAGTGAACAGTCAGTTCTTAAAGGTGATGTGTTGTTAAAAGCAGGAAGAATGGTCAGCACAATATCTTACATATCTCCATTTTTTCCTCACCTTTTCCACTTTTTGACATAATTTGCATCTGGCAGATGTTATTTACATTGTGCCAGAATTCCATTATGTTTGGACCAATAGAAATTCTTTAAGTGACCTAATTAATCTAAATAAAATAAAATCTTACATTGACTTCTAGAGAGACATTTTTTTCCTTATGTTTATATCCACATATTCCATATGGATACTTACATATACAGTATATGACACATATGAGATGTGCACACGCCCTGACATCAACACAAAAAACTGTTTGTGTGTGTGTGTGTGTGCGCGTGTGTGCATGTGCATGAATTTTAGCCAAAAAGTGATGGCTAGGCGACTGGGTCAGAACATCTCCTAAACATCAGGGGTTTTTTTGGTATGCAGTGGTCAGTACCTACCAAAAAGTATTGTGAAGTCCAAGCTTTACAAGGGGGACCTACTCAATATTAGGCAGGTGGTACTAATGTTTTGGCTGCAAAAATATATTCAGATGCACAGCAACAAGACAAATACAAAAAAAGTGCAAGTATTCACTTTCAAGAACAAAACCTGTGAAATATTAGTTAAGTATGGCACTCAAGTACAGTTACTTTGTCCATGCAGAACTTGCAGCACTGGAAAACCTAAACTGATCAATAGACCATAAGAATAAAGGATCAGAGAAGCTGATAAATATTCTGAACAATATAAATATCAGAAATAAATAGTTTATAAGTTTATAATTTGGTTAGATCTCTAAAGCACACTTAGAATGTGCTATTAAATATGAAAAATAATACATTTTAATATCTTTTTTTAACTGACTGTACTGTGTGGAATGGCAAGTGTTTATGTCCAGGTTTAAGTAGAATCTGGTCACATTTACTCAGTACTGATGTACTAATAAGTACTAATATAATCACATACAGTAGATACATCTACATATATAATGACATCGATTTAAGAGGACAGGAATCTGTTTTTGCATTTTTTACTTAATGGGTAAAACCATTTCATTTTGTCCTTCATATTTAGTTCCTCATCAGTGTGAGTGTATTTATGTTTGCCCTTTATGTTCAGCATCTAGACTGCTTTGCTGTTAATTGGCTTTTTATTTTACACTCTTAAAAATAAAGATGCTTCAGGTGGTTCTTTGAGTAACTCAATAGAAGGACCACTTTTGGTTCCATGAAGAACCGAGTCTGTAATAGAGATGTCAGAGTGTGAAGAATCTTTCAGTTGGTAAACAACCTTTACATCAAGTGCAGGTTCTTTAGCCTTTAAACATGTAAACATGTTTCGTTATGGAAACAAAAGTGGTTATTTAATGGCATCACTCAAAGAATAATTTGAGACTCTTTTTAGGAATGCAGACTAAAGTCATCACAAAAAAGAGAGTAACAGAACCTAAAACACTTCCGTTCCAGTGCAGTTCTGGTTGGCACTTTTACTTTTAAATCAGTCATTATTTCATCAATGTATTAGTGAAATAATGACTGAATTAAAAGGTTTTTTTAATAAAGTTTAGGACAGTGTTAAACCACTTGACCCACCTCTCCCTATAAACTTGTATCCTAGGTTGGTGTTAAAATGTTTACATGCTGATTACTTTTTATTACTGATGTTGCTTTTAGACTTGAGCAATAATCATGTTTATCATTTACCAACAACAATGTAAAATGTGGCCTGCATGGTTTTCCAAAAGGTTGTGCCTTCCTAAGAAATATACACTGATTTTATAAATTAAACTGGTCAGCTGGATTGAATTCTACAAACAGCACTTCTGTTTTCAACTCATCACATTAATCAGAATATATGGACTTACTCTGTGTAGTGTGCCAACCATCCAGCTAATATTTTGTTGCTTTTTTTTGCTATCTTTGGTTTGAAAAGAGAGAAAAAAGACATTTGAACCTGAAGTGAACTGCACTGTAGCATGTCAGGTGTTCTAGTACTGGGAACATCGGCTGAAGGTACTCGTGAGATGTTGAAATCTAAAGCACTGACAATATTGAAAGCAGAACATTTAAAGCAGGAAGTAGCTGCTGTGTTTAAATCTCAAGATCAAGGATACTCTGACTTTCTGTCTCGGGGCAAAACATAATGCTTGTTTCGGGCCAAAGGCCAAAAAAGAATATACAAACAAAATTTTACCAACAATTGAAAATACAGTAAAAACGTATGTTGGATTAGGGTGTGTGGTTAGATCCAGTCCTGTGTCATTTAAGTTTGATTGGCAACAAAATGTTTAAATCTTTAAAACATCAAATGGAAAATTGCCCAATCACAATGTTTTTCACAGTTGTATATAGGTAGATTTAGCTAAACAAGCTCACCAAATGGTTTAGAAGGTCTAGCACATTAGATTAACCACCAGTGAGTGAGACCCGTGACTGTAGGAAACAAGGATAGCGCATTGTCTCTCAAACATGAAGCTGGCTGGTTAAGGTATGATGTGTAGCTCTGCCCATCCCTATATGTTTCAATGAAAGAACCGTTCATTTTCTCTCTCAAAACAGTCCATATTCCAATCTCAGTCCAATCTCATTCCAATATTTTCCTAATATTGGCACATCTAACATTTTAAAGGTTATTCTGCTATACCGTAACACTTAAGGACTAAAGTGATTGACTGGAAAAGACCATCTGCAGGACCTTCATGGCCCCCTTTCAGTTCATTACATGGAGTAGCTGAGTTGTACTAAAACTTGCATGAACACACTGGGCATCCAGGAGAAAAATCTGTTTTGCTTCTGCACTGTAAGCTCAGTGAAGGTCGTCTAAGATACGCTTGGTCTGGGAGAAATGAGCAGGTCTACCAAATGAGTATGCGAGTCTGACTCCGTTGCTGACTGCCAAAAAAATGTTCCAGCACTGTGCCGTTAGTTTAGCACTAACGTACTACTGGAATCACACAAGGGGTCTAGCAGTAATTGGCATTATCGTAGAGTAACATTTTTTCTTATTTTTTGAGATCCGTGGCCTGAATGTAAGGCCCAGCTCTAACAGTCATGGTTTACCACTAGTTTACATTAAGTAAAAGAGACAAGACTGACCTGCAAGTTCCCGCTAGTGTATATTCCATACACTGCGGTGCTTTGACACTTTAGAACATGAAGATGGATAATGCCCAGTAGGCTCTTGTTATGCTGATGTTTGTGTAGTGAAATACAAAATCTTAGAGATGTAAATGTGTGGTAATGTGGGCCAAGGCTTACTAGAGACACTGTATAATTAGTCTGTGAAGTCAACACGGGACGTGTTTTGGGGTGCGTCTGTAAATGCGCATCATATGGAGGTCATAAATAGGTAGGCGGAGATTTTGCATGCACATCTGGAAACAGCTGTCAGATGCGTCTGTATGGAACTCTAGTGATAAATCAAATACAAAGAGACTTTTCATGAATGTCTTCTTGTCGAGCTCCCATAGTAGTTCAGTTAAAGGGCTTCAAAAGCTTAAACTAACCATAGCAGGTTTAGTAGGGGTGAACCTTCTTAAAAGCATTACATGAAGATCATTTCAAGATGCCAGAGAAAGTATCACTTTGAAGACCTGAAGACTTTGAAGTAATGATATGGTCTTAAAGGGTCCATATCACATAAAACTCTAAATTCCCTTGCTCTTTTGTAATTGAACAGTTTGATGAAGTAGGCAAACAACATTAACGTTTCAAAAAGTACATTCACACCCCAGTTCATTCAGTCCAGTTGTGGAAACTAATCTTCAGACATGGCCCATTTTAAGTTTATTATTTTGTGATGTTTGTTCATGGTCTTCTAGACCTTTTCTTGACTTCCACATTTCCCCTCAACTGCCATTTTTCTAAATCAGACTACGCCCTGAGATGGAACAGGAGGTCGACTCCGAATATTTCTGGTTCAGAGTCCAGATCGGCACATGAAAACCACCCCATCCCAGGGTGGCGAGGAATGAAAGAAAGGGAAGAGACGTGGTGGAAGTGGGTGCAATGTTTGTGTGACACTGAGTTGAATTGAGAAGTATATAAGGGGCTTGAGGGCCAGGAGGAGGAGGAGTTTAGAATAGGACTCTTCAGAGCAGGCAAACATGAACCTGTTGGAATCATGCCTGATGCCTAATGCCAGGCGTCGTCTACAGGGGTATAAGGACCTCCAGCATTGAGCTGTGGAGCATTGGAACTGTGTTCTCTGGTATGATTGTGCTCCATCCGTTACTTGGGATGAGTTGGGGAGTAGGGATGATGTGGTGTGGTAATCATCCAACATTTGGACCTCTCTAACGCTCTCATCGCTAAATGCAATCAAATTCTCACAGCAATGCTGCAAAATCTAGTAGAAAGCCTTCCCTGGACAATGGAGAGAGTTACAACACCCTTGATTTTAGAATGAGCAGGTGTCCCAATACTTTTGTCTATATAGTGTATCAGTTTTAAAATAAAATAAAGTTTTATATCATTTGTATTCTAGTACATACATTTGTATCATGTATTCTAGTATGTTCTATTTTTCTGCATTATCCCTTTACTGTCCCAAACAAAGCTTCTAACTGCTTCTAACTGTTAAATGTTAAATTACTTCAGGGCTGCACTTTCTGAAACAGATGCAGGTACAGATATATGTTTCTGATGTGAGTCACACATCTGTAGGATGGTAGTGTGTGTGATTACACTTTGTCCTGTTAATTCCTCGCTGAATTATAATCAGCTATTGACCCTGGTAAAATGCAGTACTATTTATTCACAAAACTGGATAAAACACTAAGAACCATGGATGCAGACTAAATATATATGGTACGACTTGTTGTGAGAACCTTCATATTTATTTACATATGTACATTTAATGAATTAATTATGGAATGTATCATTTTCCCAAATAAAGACAAGCAAAGCAGGCACAAACCATGATGCTCCCTCCACCATGCTTCACAGTTAGGATGAGGTTTTGGTGTTGGTGTGCAGTTCCTATTCAGTGTTTTTATCATATTGGACACATTAACTAATGTTTCTGCTGTTCATAGAGTCTTCTATAGGTTTTTTGCTTTTACCCTTGGGTTGGTTTGTGCTCTTGGAATGATCTCAACAAGACAACCACTTCCTCATTCTTAAGAAGGACAGATTTGTAGCTTTATTTAATAGGCAAAGCCACTGTAAAACCCGCCACTAAAAATAAACCCATACTTCCAATCTCAGTCTCCTTAACTGAAACACCCTTTGCCAATTAGCTCTTTGAAAAGACACTGACACAGAGGTTCACTTACTTTTTTTAGCCTGCACTGTGGATGTTTACTCAGTTGGCTCAGTAAAAGAAATGGACAGTATTTTTTACATATTATTAGCTTAGTTATATTGTTTTGATATGTAGACCAAATTTTATTAGTAATCAAATCCAATAATTTACTTACAGTTTTTTCCTCTTCTACTTCTAATTCTTCTTCTTCTTCTATTATTATTATTATTGTCATTATGAAACCACACTTATTTTCTGGAAAACTTTCTGTAATACACAGTTTAGTCCATATCACCCACCCACCCAACTTTCTGCTCACCTTCATTTTTTCATCATCATGGATTACTTATAACAAAACACAGACACTTACAAAATGAAACATTGCAAAAAGCAAACAACACAGAGAATGTTCGAGAAATACAGAAAGGGAATGAGAAAGAGATATGCAGAGACAGACTGAGAGAGTTAGCGAGAGAGAGAGAGACAGAGAGAGAGACAGATAGAGAACGAATGAGAGAGAGAGAGTGAGAGAGGAATATATATATATATATGTGTGTATATATATATATATATATATATATATTTCTTGTTTCTAATCGCCCCATAGCAGACCAGGACCAAATAATAATTCTGTGCATCTGGAGGGGGAGGCACAGAGCTAAAAATAAAAAAGTATGTGTGTATGTGTATGTGTGTGTTTGGGGGGGGGGGGGGATGAAGGAGAGAGAGAGTGCAAAAGAGAGGGAGAGAGGGAGAGAGAGAGGAGACAATCTATGCCTATCTGTCAGTCGATTGGCCAGTTAAAAATGCATACAATTACTTCCAGCGGCTCAAAGGCAGAGGCATTTACATATGCATACGTGAGGGTACTGCCTGGGTGTCGGAACGAAGGAAGAAAGCAAGGGAGGGCGGGAGGGAGGGAGGGAGGGAGGGAGCGAGCGAGCGAGCGAGGGAGGGAGAGAGGGGAGAGATGCGGAGAAACAGAGAGGCATTAATCTTTAAACACTCAACATGCAGATTTATTGCAGACAGCGGGGAGGACAGAATTAAAAAAAAATCTCCAGTAAGGAAAAAGAGAGGAGATAAAAAAAGAGAGAGGAAAAATGGGGAAAAACACGGTAAACCGTTTTCGGTTTGTTTCATTGGGATTTCGGTGATATTACAGATCCCTGTCTTTGGTTTTCCATTGTCATTTGCATGGTATCCTCTGAGAATTAGCTCCGTTCTTAATTACCATGCGCTCGTTCTTTGATGGTGCTTTGGAGTAGCAGTTTGGGCTGTTTTCCATATGCTGGTTACGGAAACCCCAGCCTGGTTTTGAAGAATATTAGACTAAACTGGGTTGCCACCATCTATTTCAACATGAATGTAAAATCAGCTGATGTCAAAATCCAAATCTATGTTCGCTAGTATATCAAGACCTCTTGACGATTCCATTTATGTGGCACACTGACAGCCCATTGAAAGCTCATCATATCGTACTGTATCAACACTGTGTGCAGCCCTGTGAATGCATTTTTTTTAACAAACGGATGAACTAATTATTGTTTGATTTCAATACAAAATGATCTTCTTGGTGATAATGCATCCTTTCATTACGATTCAATCAAATGCTCAACGCTTCCAGAATTGCTCTGTGTTTAGGGAGGGAGCATCCATTGAAACACATGAATTGTGCCCAATGAGAATGCTTTTTCTGTGTGGTTTGTATTGTGCTGCAGACATAAAGAACCTCAGTTTCATACACCAGACCCAGTAGACGTAGTCGCAGTGAAGGTGCCTTTGCACGCATAAAGAAAACAGGTGTTGTGTCCTTCCGAATACTGTGTTATCATTCTATTGACCCTCAAAGGTCAATGTGGAAGACGTGCTGTAAAAGGTTATAATGCTGTTGATCAGTGGTACTTAATGCTAGTCTTGGAGTGTCATTGCCCTGCACATTTCAGAAATGTATCTGTCCCCAACCCACCTGACATAACTCGTTAACTAATTAACCAGCCCTTATATTGTAGAGTGTGTGTCATATCAGAAAGAACAGTACAGTATTCCAGGACCGTGACTGAGAAACCACTATTGTAGATTAATCAAGTGCCATAAAAGGGTAAACCACTGTTTTTATAACATTGTGGTCTTGGAGTACCACTGGTCTTTGGGTTTCATCTGCTCCAGCACACTTTATTAACTAATTAACCAGCCCTTATGTTAAAGAAGGTGTGTCAGATCAAGAATAATAATATACTATTATAGGACCAGGACTAAGAAACTACTTTTGTAGGTTAAACAAGTAAACATGTTCTTATTCCAGTGAGCTTCAGATGTGGAAAGACAATGAAAAAACAACATGGAATACATGACGTAAAATGGTAAAATACTGTAGGTTCTCTTACAGTACAGTACAGTAATCCAGGACAAGGATTGAGAAGCACTTTTTGAAATTAATGAAGAAAACATGTGAAATGTGGGAAGGCCATGAATAACCAACATGAAATACAGTATTGTAAAAGGTTATAATTCTGTAGATCAGTTCTTCTCAGTCCTGGTCTTGTTGTGTCACTGTTCTTGGGGTTTCCAGGACAAGGATTGAGAAACACTTTTCATGCCAGTGAGCCTCAAATGTGGGAAAGTATAGAGAACCAACATGGAATACATGCTGTAAAAAAAAGGATCTCATGGAATTAGAGTGTTACTGCCCAACACATTTTAGAGTTTCATCTACCTGATGCGGCCCCTTAACTAATTAACCAGGCCTAATGTTGAAGAGCTTGTCAGATCAGGAGAAACAGTACAGTATTCCAGAACCAGGAGTAAGAAACCACTATGGCAGATTAATCAAGCAAACATGTTTGATCATTCCAATGAGCCTGAAATGTGGGAAGGCTATGATTAACCAGCATGGAATACATGCCATAAAAGTTATTAATTCTGTAGATCAGAGCTTCTCGGTCCTGGTCTTGGAGTGTCACTGGTCTTGGAGTTTTATCTGCCCCCAACACAATTCATTAGCTAACACTTTATTAACTAATTAACCAGCCCTTATGTTAAAGAAGGTGTGTCAGATCAAGAATAATAATACACTATTATGGGACCAGGACTAAGAAACTACTTTTGTAGGTTAAACAAGTAAACATGTTCTTATTCCAGTTTTTGTTCTTCATCTTGAAGAGGGTGTGTCAGATCAGAACAGTACAGTAATCCAGGACAAGGATTGAGAAGCACTTTTTGAAATTATTAAAGAAAACATGTGAAATGTTATTATTCAAATGTGGAAAGGTTTCAGAAAATGTGGAATGGCTATGAAAAGCCAACACAGAATACATGCCGTAAAAGGTTATAATACTGTAGATTAGGGGCAGTGGTGGATCAGCGGATAAAGCTCTGGGCTATTGATGACAGGGTTGTGGGTTCAATACCTGGGTTCAGCAAGCTGCCACTGTTGGGCCCTTGAGCAAGGCCCTTAACCCTCTCTGCTGCTCGGGCGCCACAGCGATGGCTGCCCAGTGTTCTGGGCATGTGTGCTCATTGTCCACAGTGTCTGTGTTTGCTCACTAGTGTGTATGTGTGTGTTCATTGCACAGATGGGTTAAAGGCGGAGGCCAAATTCCATCTGTGTCCAACACAAATGGTGAAAATGGGTCTTGAGTCTTTGTCTTTGTTTCTCAACCCTAGTCTTGGATTGCCTGGTCTTAGAGCTTTCAGTAACCAACAATGCAAGAGTGTATCTGGTTTTCGAGTTTCTTCATTCCCCGGCACACTTTATTAACTAATTTACCAGCTCTTATGTTGAAGAAGGTGTGCCAGATCAGATTGAGAACCACTTTTCTGAATGAATCACGCAAACGTGTTATTATATCAGTGAGCCTCAAATGTGGAAAGGCAATGAAAAACCAACATGGAATACATGGCGTAAAAAATAGTATGATACTATAGATCAGTGGTGCTCAATCCTGGTATTGGAGTTTGTCCCCAACACTCCTAATGCAGCTCATTAACCAGCCCCCAGCCCTGTCGAAGACGGTGTGTCAGATCAGGAATAACAAAACAGTATTCCAAGACCAGGATTGAGAACCACCATTGACAACTAATGAAACCCGTTGCTCACAGATCCCAGAACAGTTGTGTTGCTTTCCTATTCTTTCTTACGACTTTAGTACCATGGCTCTGAGTGTGGTCATAGAACAAGCCTGCTTTAAAACACCAGCAGAAGCCCATCATGAGCTTCTAAATCAAACTCTAAAATGTGTAGAGCATCAGGCCTCCAAGACCAGCAACCAGAGTCCTGGATTGTTCTTGGATGTACTTATAAGAAGGAACATTTACTTGGCTTAGAAATGTAACATTATGTGGAATATATTATAACTTCTGTACACATTCTGTACACATATCCAACTGATTTACAAATTTTTTTTTTTAAAGAACCACCCACTGAAAAATTCTTCTTGGCACCTTTACATTTGGGGGTGGTTGAGAAAGGGGTTGCTAATCTTACATCAGAGTAGAAGAACGATGTCTACACAGAGTAGGAGCCATAGTAGGCATGTTCATATGCCCAGCAGATGTATGTTAGAGTGAACCCTCTAACACACACACCAAATGCACATGTTTAATAGGACGCATGTTGAGGCCTTCATGGAAAGCAGAGCTTGGCCTGATGCTGCATGTTCAAAGAATGCTCCTAAAACATTTTCCCCTGTGGGGAAGACCTTAGGATTCTGGAGTCTTCGCAGGAAACCTTATACGATTAAAATGGACAAAATATGTCCATGATGAACACAGAATGAAACAATTTTCCATCACGTTCTTTCTATGCCAAAAGAATGTCTGTTTGCACAGGTTCTTCAGACCACCCGATGGCAAGTTCTCAGAGAAAATGTTCTATACATTGAGACGGGCTCTTTGAAAAATACAGTTGAAAGGTTTTTGAGGGACCCAAAAGTGGTTCTTCTATGCTATTTGCAAAGAAACCTTTGGCCAACAGTATTAATCTCTTCTCATTTCTCTACATATCAGCTGGTTTGGGATTATATTTCTATTTGTATCCTTGATTCCTTCTGTGGCAGGTTAATTTCTGCTGCATTATTCCCATCTCTCTGGTCTTTTTACTCATATTGTAGAATAGTGGGGCCTTGCACAAGGGGCCCCAGTTCCCCAGTTTAAGGCTCAGTTAGAAGGACTCACAGCAACTGTGCCCTCTGACCTGGGAAAACTATTACAGCCTTGGATGTTCTGGACCAGTAGATAAGAGGCCAGATCCCTTGTTTGTTACAAATGGAGACAGATTGGACCACCACAGGCCTACACATAGTTGAATTCAACACAATTTGAAATTCTGGTGCACTTTTAGTGCAACTGAAACTATAATCTTAAACACAAACACATCTCACCAAGGTAAACAGAGTTCACCACAATTATTCACTCAGTTTACTTTGTTGTTTGAAGTCTATAATGGCATGCATTTGCTATGGGCACAAAGGTATTGTTACAGATAAAGACAACAAATTATTTCAAATTCCTTGAGGCTCTGTCTGTGTAGATATGACTCAGGAATCGTGGCGGGCATGAGTGGCAGTGGCATAACTAGAGTCTTTACTGGGCCCCTTATATACATACTAATACAACTGTATACCCGTGCCTCACCCTTGACCAGTTTTGTGGCTTACCAAAAAATGATTGTCAAATAATTGAAGTTGAAATATATTATCAAGGTGTGCACTTACACTTAAACGTATTGAACCCCACTGCAAACTTTTAGCTGTTTGCAATAAATCAATCAAACAAGAACAATTAACCTAGCTAATATAACAAATGTTATCTACAAATTTAACACAAAACATAAAGCTTTTAATGAATATGGCAGTCTAAAAATTATTCAACCACTTCATGATACTTCATGATGACTTCAATGATTAGCGTCTTTAGAATTAGAAGTGTAGAGGACCATTTCGCTGTTATGACCATTATGCTATAAACGGAATGCATAGCCAGACACCAGCTTTGGCAGCAATCCTGAGGAATCTTAACCCATTCCTCTTGGGCAGTGGCGTCCAGTTTACTAATATTCTTAGATATGCATGGCATAACATCCTTCTTCAAATCCAGAGATCCAGAGATTTTCTGTGGGGTTCAAGTAAGTCGACATAAGTCAAGTAAGTCATAATCTTCCAGGACTGAAACCAGGCCTTGGTGGACTTTGAAGTATGCTTGGGATAATTGTCTTGTTGGATGGTATATGTCACCCAAGCTTTATCACCACACAGACGGCATGATGTGTTTTAGTTTAATTTGATTTGCAAGAGTTTGATTTGTTGAATATTAAACACTGGGGGTTAGGTGCCTTGGTCAGGGAGACCTCAGCCATGACTGCTGGTATTGTAGATTGAACCAGCAACCTTGTGAACCCAAGCCCACTTTCCTACCTTTAGGCCACCCCTCTGTTTGAAATGTTCAGTGATTACTACTTTCATTGTTGTTGTGTACTTCAGTGCTCTGTGTGCTTGTGCTTCTGACTGGACTAGTTGGCTTTGTGTTTGTAGTTTTGGGAATTACATTTTCATTTAAGGCTTTTTTGTCACTTCAAGACTTGATTACTGCAACTCTCTTCTGGCAGTAATCAAGTCTTGAAGTGACAAGAGACTGAACAAGCACCTGGGTGGTCTCTCTAGATAGGAAGGGATGAATTCTCCAAAGGAGAAATCTGCATGACTGAGTCAGATTTGCAACATGACTTGAGAATGATAACTGATCATCCATGACTACAGTGACCAGTGAGGAGATGGCAAGATCACTGTGAAGTCCAGCAGTTCCTGGGATGTACAGCAGCTCTGTCTTGCTGGGGTTGAGTTTGAGGTGGTGAGCTGCCTTCCAAGAAGAGACGTCAGTGAGACACGTTGAGATGTGGGCAGAAACCTGTATGTTAGAAAGTGGGAAATGAAGAATGAGTTGAGAGTCGTAACCGTAGGGGTGGTAAAACAATCCATGGAAGAATATTACTTTACCAAGAGGGCAAATGTAGAGTGAGAAAAGAAGAGGACCAAGCACAGAGCCATGTGGAAAGCCAGTGGAGAGACTACAAGGAGCGGCTATGTCCCCCTGCCATGTTACCTGATATGGGAATGCTAGGATGTGAATAAATGTGGTGTAAAATATATGATATTTTAAGTAATTGTGGACCACTACTATTAGTCCATTTATCTCATAATGTAATGACCAGCTAAACTTTTAAACTGAATATAGTGAGGTTTAGGGTTTGATATGACAACAATGAAATATAACATTACACCTTATGTAGAAAGGCAAAGGTTTGATTTGGATTAGAAAACAGTCAACTGCTTCTTTGGCCAGTCTGCATAGACTGCTGCTGCCCTTTGCCCTTTCAGAAAAGGAACACTCAGGTTTCTTCTGTTGCCCTTGTTGGTGTGACGCAAATCTCACAAAGCTCCGCTATGTCCTGCAACAGGATGATTGGTTTTGGCTGAGTCTTGATTGGATTTTCTCTCTGACTTTTCTCTCTCCCTCTCTCTGTCTCTCTCTCTCAGTCTGTCTCTAACTGTAAAACATGGAGCAGATATTCTCTTAACTTAGTTCCTCATGCTCCTCTTAAGGATCCTCTGTTTCAGTCTCAGAAATGTGTGTGTGTGTTTGTGTGTGTGTGTGTGTAGACGTGTATTTTCTTCTCTGGGGTTACAGGGCGAGTTACATGCTGATTATACAGAATGGGAACTCGTGGCTTGGCATGGATCTTGTATGAAAGGGGCCACGTGTGTGCTTCGTCAAACTGTAAAGACTTGTGTGCATTGTATATAATGGCTGTTTTCCTGTGAATACATCACCAGTAGTTACATTGTTGTTGCATGATGTGTTAACGTGTTAACTAATAGGGGTGTAATGGTACATGCATTCGTACCGAACTGTCATGGGGCCTGTGAAATGCTTTGGTGCACGCAGTCATACAGATAACATAAGTTGCATTCCCTATTAAGTTGAATACGGTACTTTCACATGCTGTTGTGCCACCCAAAAATCTTACGCTGTAGGCCATTGGATTTGCATGGTATTGTGGGAACTGTGGTGGTTCAGGAGCATTGCTATGGTAACTGTAGTCTTGTTTGTCCCCCTTGTCCTCCTTCTCTCTTTCTTGTGTCTCTCCCTCTCTCACACTGTTCCCATCTTTGTAAGCAATAAGCAAATGTTTTACTGTAATTCACAAGGGTGTGTGGATACATTGAACATGCTAATGTTTACACTTTATTATAATTACCACTCTACAGGCTGTATTAACTACGCCAGGGCGGATGTGTGCTTGTGTCTTTACTTGGGTTTATTCTATGCTTGCAAGATAGGATGCTGTTTTTCTATATACTTTTAACTAGACCCTGTTAATACCCCTGTCTTTTGGTTATCCTAGGAGCGTGGTGCTCATTAGTTTATGCTCAGGTGTTTATTCAGGTGTGGTTTCGGGTTAGCCGAAGTGTGAATTGCATTGGTGGGGCTACCAGCCTGTTATTCTAGGTAAATCAGGGGGGTATCCACTCAGAACTGTGACTTTTGTATAACATTACACCCCTAATGACACAGTTATTAGAGACACTTCATATAAAGTGGGACTGATTACTCTCTAGTCTATTACAGTGATTTTTCTGTGCTATTGCCATTCCGTAAATTCCATACTTAATTGCATAGTTAGTTACATTTAATTTAATACAATAATTATGTTCAATTTACATAGTTTTAGTAGGGCTGCACGATATATTATTTCAGTATTGCTACATTTTGACATTGCAGGATGAGCAATGTCAGGCACAATGTTAATTTTTTTTTGGTTGATACAAAAGGAATATTCACACTGTTAAATTGTCCATGATACATATATTAGAGGCAGAACATATCTGCCCACTATCATTTAGTTTAACTCCCATCTTGGATACACAGATTGCATTATTAATTTAATGACATGAAGGATCATTGACTTCTGGAAAAAGCTGGTGAAAAATTTTGTATTTTTAATAATAATAATATCGCAATATACACGTATAGCTAAACAACAAAATATCGCAATTTTATTCCAATATTGTGCAGCCCTAGTCTTTAGTCTTATTTCTATTTCTATTTCTTTCGAACACCTACCAATGATAAAATAAGTAAAACTAGTACTAGTTTTTTGCCAAAGCATAATTTTTCATCTAATTCAAGTCATACTGAAACATCTCTTCTACTACGTATGGTTGGAAATGCAGTCTCAATTGAATGTTCACCATCAAAAGAACTGCATAAAAAATAATTAGTATCAAACTACACCACGCTTCCATTATCACTGCCAGTATCAGCAGCTTCTCACTGTTAAAGTGCACAACAGCGCATTGCAGAGTAGCAGCGGTGGCTGGGTTTGAACTGAAATAACAACAACCTCTCAAATAACAACAACTCACTACCTATAAATACCACATGGATGTTTACCCTAATCTATAACAGTGAACACACAGCTTATCCCATTTTACTTTTAAAACTGTATAACAAACACATAAAGATTCACGTGTCATGTAATTACATGAGTGTAAGAGCTCAATTACTCAAAAAACGGTATACTTTCTAATGTGGTTATACATGTGTAATAAGATGGGTCAAACTGTCAGAGGTTTGGGTGTAACACTTTGGTGCACACAGTCACACAGAAAACTCACGTAAATGGTAAATGCGGTATTTTCACATGCTCTTGTGCCTCCCAGAAACCTGTAAGCCATCGGATTTGCATGGTATTGTGGGGACAGTTAAAGAGCACAACAGCACATTGCAGAATATCAGCAGTGCCTGGGTTTGAACTGCAATAATAACCAACCAATCAAATAACAACTCACTACCTATAAATACCACATGGATGTTTACCCTGATCTATAACAGTGAACACACAGCTTATCCTGTTTTATTTTTAAGACTATATTTAAAAAAAGAAAATCTGGAATCTATAGGGCACCAAACCCCATAGTCCCTCTCAAAGCTCAAAGTCAAGCCTCAGTGGAATAGAACTGCCTGGAAGTATGACTAAACTGATATGAGTTCTTATATGCTAAACTGGTGCAAGAATTAGCCAGATAGCATCAACCTAACTCCCTGATAATAAGCCACTTATCAGACTGTGCCGTGGATCAATGCTAATAACATGCTATTTCACGGATTAAGATATTGTGAATCCCTATCCAATTTATAATATGTGATAAAAAAAGAGGCCTGATATGGCATTGTTAAATCACTGCTGTTGTGGCTGGTCACATGTTCTCATTGGAAAACACAAATGATAAACAATCAATAGCACTCACTCGCACAATGTCTGCTAGAGAAGATACTCTCCATGTTTTGATTTAGGCCTGCTTGAGGGAGGATATTTGTGCTTGTACTATCTACATACATACATTTTAGATACATGGTAACTGAGAGTTTGACTTCAACACTAACATTCAACTGAATATGTATTAAGTGCAACTGAACTCAAACCTTAACCTTACCGTTGAATCAACCCTAAATCCTGACCCTGACCTAAAACCAAATCCAACCATATGGTTCATGCAAGGTTTAGGGTTAGGTGTGGGGTTACATTCAATAGACACTCATTTGCATTCAATTTGAAGTTCAGTTGCATTGAAGAGACATCAAGACATTTACTTGAATGTCAGGCAAGCATCCACGAGGCATCTACAATGGACTGTCCAAGTGAAGTGTTTAGCCCAGTTGTATCCCCAGTTTGCTTCTTTTAACAAATCTTCACAGTTTGAAGTGATTTTCCAGGTCTGTAGTAATTAGCTCAATCCTTAGCCATCCAATTGAGCTCCAGAATGATCAGAGGCCTTTTGAAATTTTCCACAATGTTTGAATTTTACCACTAAAAATGTCTCGAGTACTGTAGTGTGAGATGGTCTGCAATGTAATGGAATGCTAACTAATGGTTTTCTATTCTCTTTTATGCAAATTTCCAAAAGGTGTTTATAAAAAAACCTGAATGTAAAAGCCAGATGTATCACAATAACCTTTTAAAAAATCTTGGATGAGGTTGAAAGGTGAAAATAATTTTAAACAAATTGTAAGTCACATAAGTCACGTTTGGCATTAGGTCCACTAAACCCTCCCACAACTCACTCTAGACATGGCATATGCAGGGGTTCGGTAGGCAACGGCAAAATGGGGCAGCACCCTCTCTTGTTAAATGGGCTGCTACCATCTCTAAACTTTTAGGGCTGCAATCATGCACAGCTGATACAGATAGCTGTCTATTAAAAGTGCTGTACCAACAGCTAGGAATTGTTGGAACCCTCCAGTTGTATTTGTCACACACTGTTACTAAAATCTGGAAATTTGCTTAAAATTGTTAATGGAAACCTCGTTAATTTGAAGGGCAGAGAGACACACTACGTTTACATCTGCTCACTTTATGTAACGAGTATCTGGATTGTGTTCTGATAAGATTTTAGCCACATGCTGGCTAGTCAAATGTGTCTACAGTTAGTCAGACTGAAATCCGATTGCTGTGTGGGACAGATTATGCAAATTTGCTTGTTGCGCAATAATTTGGTGTTTTGGTTGTACTGGGAGATGTTTTGATTGTGGAATGTATCTTGAAGAGCCGGATGTGTTTACACTGCTATAACATGTGGCTCAAATGCATCTCAGATCACCTCCTGATGTGGTTTGAGTGATCGGATTTGTATCTGTCTTTTCATTTGGCCTGACCTTATCTAATATATAATATTCCTGATACTCCAGACACATGAAGTGACCAGGTGTAAACAAGGTCAAAGAATTTCAAGCTTGATTAGTTTTTAGTAATGTAATGTAATTTGTACATGATGTAACTGGACAATTCTTATGGAAAAGAAGTATCTCTGAAAATTACCCACATTTCCCTAAGTAACCTAGATTGAAACATCATAGCACATATTTGGATGTTCATGTCAGTGTTAGGACTGAAGATTCAAGAGTTTTATTGTCATATGCACAGCAGAAACAGACAGTTACGCTGTACAATGAAATTCTTACTTTGCTGTCCCTCCATTTACCAATAGATAAAGATAACAAAAAAGAAATTAATAATAAAAAATATATACAAAATAAATAAAGTATAATAATATAAGTTGAAGTAAATAAAATGAAAGTAAACTTTTTCCCTTTTTACAATTAAAAAATTAAAATAAAAGTTACATGTGCTTTTATGTGCAAGTATGAGCAAGTATGAAGAGCAGCAGCTATAAAGTGCAGGTTGCAAGTAAGAAATGTAAACAATAGTGTGCAAGTAGCGAATGTAAACAGTGTTCTGACAGCAGCAGTACAGTGAGTGTAAGGTGCAGTTAAAATCAGATTAGAGTTTAAAACCAGTTCAG
This sequence comes from Salminus brasiliensis, assembly GCF_030463535.1. Taxonomy (NCBI): domain Eukaryota; kingdom Metazoa; phylum Chordata; class Actinopteri; order Characiformes; family Bryconidae; genus Salminus; species Salminus brasiliensis. The sequence goes on from NC_132878.1 coordinate 14,110,014, forward strand.
ATAGGAAGGGTTGGAGAGGTAGTGCGTGAGGTGTTCACAAGCCTGATGGCCTGTGAGTAGAAACTGTTTGTGAGTCTTGTGGTCCTGGACTTCACACTCCTGTAGCGTCTGCCTGAAGGTAAAAGTGTGAAGAGTGTGTGCTGGGGGTGTGTACTGTCCCTGATTATGTTGTGGGCTCTCCTGGTGACTCTGTTATGGTAGAATTTCTGAAAGGTTCAAAGCAACCAGGTAATGCCAGATGGAGTATTATAGGCTTACTAAGGTGGGCTTTTTCAGTGTATCATATACTGCCCTGCTTCACAGAAATAGCTTTGCCTTGCCTTACTTTTTATTTTACTGTACTTTACTTTACTTTACCTGCGTCAGACCAGCTGCCACCCACCAGTCCGACCACCAGGCTCCCCCACCACCCATGCCAGACCAGCTGCACACCCTCCTGCCACTGCTACCTGCCCAACGACCACTTAACTATTTAACTATTTGCCACAACTAAATTACCCCTATTACTCTCATTACTCTCATTACTCTTGCCTACTATCACTACTGTGATTATATTAAATTATACTACACCATGATTATATTATGATATTGTGATTATGTTGCACACCTGAGCAGTAGAACAGTCTTATGCAGCGGTTCAGAAATTGTGCAGTAAATAGACTAGAGGAGGATGGGTCCCCATGTGAGTCTTGGTTCCTCCCAAGGTTTCTTCCTCCAGCTCTAAGGGAGTTTTTCCTTGTTAAATCAATGGACACTGCAGACTCATAGTGGATCAAAATTCACACACCTTTGCACACACATACACACACCCCTTCTAATAAATGCATTCAGTTACAGATGTGCAAATGCACACACTTGTCTAGTCTCTGTAGAGAAGTATAAAGCCCCCAGCATTGAGCTGTGGAGCAGTGGAACTGTGTTTTCTAGAATGATGGTGCTCCGTCCAATACTTCTGAGTTGAGTTGGGGAGTTGGGGATGAGATCGGATGATGAGCATCCAACCCCTTCCATCCATCCCCTTGTCACTAAATACAATCAAATCCTCACAGCAATGCTCCAATGTCTAGTAGAAAGCCTTCTTCCCCGAGCGTTAGAGACAGTTACTCCAACAAAAGCGGGATCAACTCTTGTTAATATCCTTTGTTTTTGGAAGAAACAATAAATAAGCAGGTGTCCAAATACTTTTGTCCATGTAATATAGCTATTTAGCATAACAGATTTTGCAGAGTCCCACAGGGTTATGACAGTAATGAAATGTGGGCTTACATACAGAGCATAAAGGGTTTAAGGGGTTAAACCAACTCAGTGAACTTGATGAGAGTGAATGACGGGATAGGGTTACCCTGAACGGAAAAGCAAAAAATACAAGGTTTTGTACTTGCTTACGTGCAAGTAAACACACACACATACGACTGTGTGCACACACACACACACACAGAGTGGGCGGGGTGAGTCTCCGGCAGTTTCCTGCCACAGGATTTGAAACTGGAGCTCTCTCAGCTGTGGTCTCCTGTTTCCTCTCCCCAGCTCCAAACATAGTGGAACTGTGTGTGAGTCTGTGTATGTATGTGTGTGTGTGTGTGTGGAGTTAATATCTGAGAAAAGTGTGTCCCTCACTGATCTATCCTGTGTGTACATGTGTGTTGCTGTCCATACACACGCGTGTCCCCTCTCTTCAGCCTAAGCGTGTGTCTATTTTTACTCTGTTTGTACAGTTACTCACTCTGTGCTTCACTCCTGCGTTTAATGAGAATGAGACACACACTCACACACACACACAGAGACACACACTCACACACACACACACACACACACACAGTTTCTGTTTGTAGTTTCTGTCACTGTTGTAGTTTTTTGCCCATTTACCTTAGCATTTGTACAAGTGGAACCCTCACTTTTTCTCTATCTGCCCTAGATCTGAATTCTCTCTCTCTCTCTCTCTCTCTCTCTCCTGTTCTCTCTCTCTGTCTTTCTTTCCCACTCTTTCTGTCACTCTCTCTGTTGTCTCTCGTTTGCTCTTTCTCTGTTGTTTATCTTTCTTTTTCCCTCACTATCTTTTACACTCTCTCTCTCTCTCTCTCTCTCTCTCTCTCTCTCCATCATTCTGTCTCTTTCTCACTGTCTCTGTCTCTCTCCATCCTTCTGTATCTTTCTTACTGTCAGTCTCTCTCTCTCGCCATCCTTTTGTCTCTTTCTTGCTATCTCACTGTCCCTCTCTTTCTTACTCTCTGTCTCTCTCTATCCTTCTGTCTATTTCTCACTGTCTCTCTGTCTTTGTCTCTATCCTTGTGTCTCTTTCTAACTGTCTCTCTCTGTCTCTCCATCTTTATCTCTCTCTTCTCTCAGTCTCTAACTCTCTTTCCCTCTCTCTATCCATATCTTGGACTGAAGTGTAGTTGCAGTCAAGTACTCATTTGTACTTAATTACACTTGATTGTACTCAGTTGTACTCAAATGTAGTTGCAATTGAGTACTCAGTTGTACTTAGATTAATAGAAATAACCCAGAATGATTTGGAATGAAATCTTTTTACATTGACTTTCATTAAAACCTGTAAAGTTGACATTTTGGCAATGTGAGGATGACAAGTAAGTCGACACATTTAAGCCAATATATACAACATACAGTAGGATTGACGTTTATCTAGGCAGTAGGTTTGTGTATAACATTAGAATAAAGACTTCTCTGTGAACTACTGTGTTCAGTTCCACCGGCAACTCACATGAATTACTGTACTGAAGGACTGATAGATGAACTAGGTGTTGTATGTTGTCACTGTCCAATGAAAAACATGTATCTCAAAAATGGTGACTTCACAGGAGAAGGCAAAAATGGTCTGAACTCTGAATAGAAGATGTAAAAAAAGAGTTTGCTCAAAGTAATTTAGAGCATTTCTATTGGTTCATGTACTCAGAATTATTTAGACAGTGTACAGAGCAGCTACATGGTTCAAACCATGGAGAAAAGTAAGTATATTCGTAATTCTAATATATGAAAATATGTAGGCGTGTATATATTCTAATGTTAGATCATGATCAAATAAATAGTTAACTTTCATTAACACTCAAACCTTAGAATTGAATTATTGTCTAAATTGTGCTTTCTGCCTTTATCTCTCGTTCTCTCTCTCTCTCTCTCTCTCTCTCTCTCTCTCTCTCTCTCTGTCTCTCTCATTTTCAGTGTGTGTGTGTGTGTGTGTGTGTGTGTGTGTGTGTGAGGTTAGGGAAGAATTTGTGCAATGTTAGGCCGGTGGTGGAGCGAGTTGAGCCTGCTGGAATAGGACACAGCCCCTCTGTATCTCTCTCTCTCTCTCTCTCTCTCTCTCTCTCTCTCTCTCTCTCTCTCTAAACCGGTTTTCCTCTGCAGTCCCTCCTCCTAACACTCTTCCTCCTTTTCTTTTTCTGATTAACACTCTTTATTTCTCTCATTCTGATTTTAACATTTGCTCTTTTTTTATCACTGTCTCTCCTCTACTGTCTCTCTTCCTTTCTGAGGCTCTTTCCACTTTCTTGTTACACATTTCATCGCACAAGCTCTCCCTCTGCTCTCCCCCCTCCCCTTTTTTCTGTAGCGTTCTCGGGCTGCAGAGTGCATTGCAGCGACAGCTGCTGTTATAGCCATCAACTGCAGCCTCCACGGCAACCGTTACCGTGGAAGAGAGAGTCCACGGCAACAATGCTGCCACCTTCACCGAAAGAGAGAAAAGCGGAGGGTTCTTATTGCAAGTGATTAGTACAGCTGGTATCATAGTGCCTCTTATTTGGCCACAGTGTAGCATGTATACCATGAAAAAACACAAAAAGGTTTAAGGACTGCAGCAGAAAAGAGCTGTCACTGTTGATAACACACTATATGGACAGAAGTATTGAGACACCTGCTAATTCATACTTTCTTCTGAAATGCAGGGTATTCGAAAAAAATTTTTTCGAACCAACTCCCAAAAAAGTATTATATGGAGCAGCATCTTTCCAGAGAACACAGTTCCACTTCTCCTCCAGAGAGTCCTATTCTATTGGCGTTACTTGTCTACACAGTCTAGACAAGCTATGTCTGTCTGTGCATTTGCACATTTGTATCAGCACTGGATGCACTGTAAAGTAGCTGAAAGCATTCATTAGATGGGGTGTCCACAAACATTTGGACACATAAAGTATTTGTACCCGATGCACTTAAGTGTAGTTGCAATTGATACTTAATTGGACTCTACTGTACTAAAGTGTAGTTCTAGTGGAGTATTCAGTAGTACTTAATTGTACTCTGTTGTACTCAAGTGTAGTTCTAGTGGAGTATTCAGTAGTACTTAATTGTACTCTGTTGTACTCAAGTGTAGTTCTAGTGGAGTATTCAGTAGTACTTAATTGTACTCTGTTGTACTTAAGTGTAGTTCTAGTGGAGTATTCAGTAGTACTTAAATGTACTCTGTTGTACTCAAGTGTAGTTCTAGTGGAGTATTCAGTAGTACTTAATTGTACTCTACTGTATTCAAATGTAGTTCTAGTGGAGTATTCAGTAGTACTTAATTGTACTCTACTGTACTAAAGTGTAGTTCTAGTGGAGTATTCAGTGGTACTTAATTGTACTCTGTTGTACTCAAGTGTAGTTCTAGTGGAGTATTCAGTAGTACTTAATTGTACTCTACTGTACTCAAATGTAGTTTTAGTGGAGTATTCAGTAGTACTTAATTGTACTCTACTGTACTAAAGTATAGTTCTAGTGGAGTATTCAGTGGTACTTAATTGTACTCTGTTGTACTCAAGTGTAGTTCTAGTGGAGTATTCAGTGGTACTTAATTGTACTCTACTGTACTCAAGTGTAGTTCTAGTAGAGTATACAGTAGTACTTAATTGTACTCTGCTGTACTCAAGTGTCGTTCTAGTGGAGTATTCAGTAGTACTTAATTTTACTCTGCTGTACTAAAGTGTAGTTCTAATGGAGTATTCGGTAGTACTTAATTGTACTCTACTGTACTAAAGTGTAGTTCTAGTGGAGTATTCAGTAGTACTTAATTGTACTCTGTTGTACTCAAGTGTAGTTCCAGTTGAGTATTCAGTGACACTTAATTGTACTCTACTGTACTTAAGTGTAATTCTCATTAAGTATTCAGTGGTACTTAATTGTACTCTAGTTGCAATCAAGTACGCAGCTGTACACAGTTTAACTTGTACTTGTGACAACCATAAAAGGATCAATTGAATAAACAAATATATATATTTTAAAGCCTGTATTAACTCCTTTATACACCTTATTACACACTAATGTGTATTATTTTGTAACTCCTTCTGTACAAACTGGTTTGGGCAAACCTTTTCGTAATAGAAGTTATAATAAAACATGTGGTTGACACTTCAGTCTGCATTGTTTGACTAGTTTGAGTGATTTATTGTATCAAAACAAAGATTAGTTAGGTAATGCCAAGTTCCAGTACATGCAAACTGTAGTGCATTTGTGTTTTTTTATTTGATCAAAGTGGACCCCCAAAACAACAGTGTTGCGGAGTACTGGATGAAAACAGTATATGTTTTAATCCAGTAGAATAGAACATAATGCTAACCAGGATGGACAAAAACCAGCATGTGCCTGCACTAATGAGTATAAAACACTTTCAGCTGTGAGAGATGTTCAGAGAGTTTTCCTCCAGTTTGTTTGGAAATGATCTTAATTCATTGACAGTTGATTTTAAGGTATAGCAAACAATTTTCTGCAAGTTTAATTCAAAATAGAGAAAATTGAATAGAGAAAATTCCTTAAAAACTTAAAATGTCTAAAAATATGTAAATAATCTTATCTGTATTAAATTATCTTGAATATATCTAGAATACTACATATACAGAACTGTGCAAGTTGTATACCCCTAAAGCACAAAAAAACCCAAAACAGTTTCCTTGTTATACACTATTTATTATATTATGTAATAAATGCAAGTAAACATAAATACAAAAGTAAGGCAGTTGTTGGTATTATGTGAGCTAGTTTGGAGAACAAAGTTTGGAACAGAGTTCTCAGTGCATGGATGTGCTCAATTCTGTTAGCAGTGCATGTGATCTAACATAATGAAGTACTGAATGTTGGATAACAGCTACAAATAATACTGAGCTACCACGAGTAGAGGCTGGAAAAGGTTGAACAAACGTAGTGACACATAAAACCACTGCTTTTAGTAGTAATATTTATTCTAATATTAGTGTTTTACTGAGCAAATGAACACTTCCTGCTGAGACAATAAGCTTTTTTATTCTAATTTTTGCCTTAAACGTTTCAACAGTACTGTATTCGGTACAGACTTACAACTATTTCACAGTAGAACTGTTTACTCTGGCTGTGTACTGTCTACTACACTAAGCAAAAGGTTTATATATCGGGCTGAAAAAGGCCTCTTTGACTTGACTTGTAACAATATTGGAACCCTTTTAGCTGCTTTGTAGACCCATATGCAAGAGCTCTGCATAATATGGACAAAATATATTGCAATTGTATTAACATTTAAGACATAATTGTGAACTATTAACAGGACTTGCTGCTATATGGAGGCCTCACAGTTAACTGGTAGGTTTGGACCCAGCAGTTGGACCTAGTAGTTATTCAACCCAGCAGTTGTGTTTGCTTTGACCAAAGACATGTTTCTAAAATGATACTATGTAATTTAACTTTGTGTGAATCAGGCATTTGCTCCAAAACATACTCTATGTGGACAAAATTATTAGGACACAAGCGCAATTTTTCTTTTTCCTTTGTAATCAAGGGTATTAAAAAGACTCTATCCTGGTTTTGTTGAAGTGACTCTCTCTAATGTGAAAGATGGCTTTTTACTAGATTTTGGAGCATTGCTGTGAGGATTTGATTGCATTTCGCATCAGGAGTGTTAGCGAGGTCAGAATGTTGGATGATCACCAGCCCACCTTATTTCCAACTTACTCTAAAAGCATAATCATTCCAGACATCACAGTTCCACTGTTACACAGTTCAATGCTGGGGGCTTGTTACCCCTCTGGCCCACGCCTGGCATTAGGCATGCTGCTAGTAGGTTCATGTTGATCTGCTCCAGAGTCCTTGGCAGTACTTCTCCACAGGGACTAGACAAGATGTGTGTGTGTGTGTGTGTGTGTGTGTGTGCATTTGCATGTGTGTGTCAGCAATGGGTGCAACCTAAAGTAGCTGAATGTATTTATTAAAAGAGGTGTCCACAAACATTTTGACATATAGTGCATGTGTATAGCTAGATAATCCATTATCATGTATCAAAGGTTGTTTACACTGGTATAGATACCCTACAAGTGCAGCAACATACAGGCAAGGCTATGTGTATCGGGGTATCATGGTTAACTGAACACAGCTCTTAGGAATTCTGTAATGAAATGAGGCTTATATTAAGAAAGTATGCATGGCAAGTCCACTTGACCATATACTTGACCTGCTATATCCTTGGTTTGTGTAGTTATGATTGAAAAAAAAACACTGGTGACACTTACATCATGCTATAACTGCTTCCTTCAGTCATTAACAGTTCTCTGGAGATGTAACACAGTGTGTTGCTTGTTACTTTTTTAGCATTCTTACATTGCAGACACATGCAGATGTAGCCTTGGGAATCTTGCCTAAGGACTCACAGACAATGGTGCCACCCACTGCGCTGTACCAACTGCATACACTAAAAAAAAGCATGTGAGACATTATGTTTCTTGAGAGACAAAACATAGGTCTCACATCCTCTGGGTGGGAAGACTGGCCCTCTCTCTCTCTCTTTTCCCATCTTTCAGCATGATGCTAGCCATTGCAGACTTCAGAAAGTGTGGCTATGTAAAGGTAAAGTGGCCCAAATCCAATTTTCTTATCTTTTTAATGTGACCTATATCTGACAGGCTTCTGAACCGTTCATGCTCCTAAACTGACATGCATGCACAAAAGAGCAATGCTTCCCATGATCTGTTTTCACAAGATCCATTTTACCCTCTCCTCAGCACTCATTTATGACTAGAAGATCTATAATATCTATAAGATCTTTATTATTTAATACTATTTAAATGAGCAAAGAACATATTTAACCTTTTAAGTTATCACGGTTCTATGTAGAACTACTATCTTTACTAAAGAACCATTGAAGAATTAAGAGTGCACCATATACTGTATACGGTTTATGTCCAAAAGTAGGCATCTACTCATGCAACATAGAGTCCTCTTCGTCTAACCTGGTGTTTGCTGTGAGGCTTAGATTGTATTCACCCTCATTAGTGAGACCAAGTTCTGATTAGTTCTCGATTGTAAACGCTACTCCAATTCATCCCGAAATGTATCTGGTGGTGCTCCATCAATGCTGAGAACATAGTTCCAGAGCTAACTGCTGAGGTCATGGTGACCTTGTGTGTGGCTGCACCATAGTGTCCCATTCTGTTGGTTCTAATGCTGTTCTAAAGAGATAATATGAGCTTTGTATATACAACTGAATACTTGTGTTAGAAATAGTTGCACCTTAAAGTAGCTGAATTTACAATTAGAACCTGTACCTTTAGACATATATTGTACGCTGTGAAACATGAAACTCCACTCGTGTCTTATGAGTGGCAACCTGGTCTCTTGACTTAGGTTCCGTTGTCCTTTCTGCACTTGCGATGCCATTATTCGGCCGCCGGTTTCCCTCTGCTGCCCGGAGTTAGAGCACCAGCAGTGCCTTCTCGCTAAACACATGCAGATTTATGCGCGGGGAAAGGCGGGGCTCTGTGTGTTGTGATGGAAAAGATCTATGAGAAAGGCTTGCTCATACGCTGGTAGTCACTCTCTCCCTCCCTCACCCTCTCTCTCTCTTTCTACCCCTCCACCCCCCCACCCCCCCCCCGCCCGCCTGCTCCCTCTTTTCTCTTCTATAACGGCCTCACTTTAATATGTATGCAAATGCACCCGTCCTCCATCCCCTTAATTGTCTGGCTTCCAGCAGTCAGAGTGTGTGTGTATGTGTGTGTGTGCCTTTGAGAGAAAGTGTGTGTGTGTGCGCGCGCTGTTTGTATTTTGCAGTGCCTTGGCTGTTCTCGCCAGCCTCCACTGGCTGGCAGGGTTATGGCACGGCACGGCTTTGATAAGGGCTGCCATTTGGACCCTTAAATGACCTCTATCGTTTCTGCTTATGTTAAGAACACTCCTTAAACATTTCCTGAAGTCATCCCATCCAACGCCATGTAATGCAGTGTGTTCCGACCGATGCATAAAGGGTTGTTATTACTGTTGTTAATAATTACTTTATAGAACACATGGGATCTCTCAGATAATGACGTGATGGCAGTAACAGTTAATTTGTTAACCTTTAAGGACAGACTTTTGAGATGATGTTAAGAGTATGATAAAGGTGTTAAGTTGAACCAAAAAGGTTTTTTTAAAGTAGAGCCATGGAAGAACTACATTCAGTTCCCGAAATAATTATTTAATAAATGACATTTTTTGATTCCACAAAGAATTATTGAAAAATGGCCTTATAAGAACCCTTAGTGGTTCTTCACTTTTTTCAAAAGACTTCCCAGAATTATTGGGCACAGGACAAGAATATCCCCTGGAAAGGGCATTAGTCCATTGCAGGATACCACACACACCCATTCGCTCACACCTAGGGGCAATTTACCACAGCCAGCTAAACCTACCATTTGTTTCTGGGAAGTGGGAGGTAACTTGAGTACCCAGAGGAAACCCACGTAGACCCAGGGAGAACCAACCAAACTCCAAAACCTAGACGTAAAGGAATGTAAACGTAAGTGTGCAGACTAAACAGTGACCACATTCCAAACAATTTATTGAGCTCAAAGGTATCAACTTTAGCTAGCTACTGCACTAGCTACCAAATGCACAAAACTACTAGATTAGTGGCTCCCTATGCTAACTCTTAGTTGTTTTCTGAAAGAAATGCCTGCTCTTTGCTAGTAGCTTATAAAAATCCATGACATTCATTTGTGAACAGTAGAAGCAGTGTAAGAAAGCTATGAATTCAGTTAGCACTAATCTTACAGTTTTAAAAGATAAATGGACAGTCATATATAGTGCACTGTAATAGCCTCTTCCTTATTTCATTGAAGGAAGCCATTAACATTTAATAAAAAATTATAATAGAACCGTTTTAGTAACAGTGCCAAGTAAAAGCAATCAACCCCTTTAAAAGTCAATTGTGGAATACAAGGACACTTAGATTGAAGATCCAGTACGTCATTGCAAACCAATACGCTCAAAGTCAATTCTTCACAGATACTAATAAAGGTATGGATATGGGAAACATCATTCTACTACTACTAACTGCTAACTTTTTTAAATTTCCTCTGTCCTCTCCTCCTCTGGCTTAGTCTCTGTTCTGCTAACTAGAGTTAAACACAGGTTTATTCATCTCAGAAATAGTAGTTCTGTATGAAGTGGACTGAAGTTCAGGGAGTCTGCAGCCTTTAACATGTAATGTTTAGTAGAAACAGCAACCTTTCCTGTGTTCACTCTTCTTTTGTTGGACCAAATAAATTAACAGTCGCTTGCTTGCTCCATCTATTTTTAACTACTCACTACAGTATTATTCCAGTTTAACAGACCCTTGACAACACAAGGTCAGGGTCTCAGCAGGTAGTATGAATGATCTAAGTAAAATCATTTATTCACCTGGAGGTTAACCATGCCCACATCTGGTTTAAACCAAATACAAATATACTATTTTGAACCCTGCTCAGATACAGATAGTGGAGTTGTGTTATAGCCCTATTAGGAAACTTTATTTTTAGAAGGGTAGCTTTTTAGTTCAAGGTATAGTTATGTATTGTGTATCAGCTGTTTTTTCTTTACCCACATCAGTATCTATATGGATAAGACGCATTCACCACACAAAATGATGCAGTCGAGAGCTGTGGTCAGAAACTGAAACCAAGTAAAACTGTTGTGATGAAAGGTTAGATTATGGCTTACAAAAGCTGTGCATCAACAATAGGTTACAGTCTGTAACTGTACTCCCTTAAAAGTGGGTTTCCCAAGGGTTCCTAAGTATAGACACTGGCTTTATATATAGAATCATGAACCCATTGAATCATTTTAGCTGGTAAAGGGTTCTTCTTTATGAAGGATAACTTCTTGTAGAACAACCTTCTTAAATAGTTATCTATAGCAGTAGGTTTTACTATTGTTATTGAGACTAAGAATCCTTAGAATAATAGACAGAATGGTGTTAAGACGAATTTTCACACGTTTGACTAAAAGATGCAACCCAAACACACAGAAATCAAATTATTTGAACTGAGTATGTTACAACCAGTGAAACTGTATTTTCAGAACCTACACCTCAACCTCAACCTAAACCTAACCTACCACACCTAAAACTAATTCTAACAATTCTAACAACCTACTACACCTAATCATAATTCTAAACTTAACCTAACCCTTACCCTAACCCTAACATTAACTATAATCTAATCTCACTCTAACCCTAACCAGTTTCTTGTTTTTTGTTTGAGATTTAAACAGAAATACTAAAGAAGAAATTATATATAAAATGTAAAGCAGTGTAAGCAGTTAAAATACAATATGGGGATATGTACATATGTCCAGGGTTGAGAGGGGTTGGCTAAAATCTTGCCAGTGCGCTTAAAGCGTTGGCAGAGTACCACCAATGATCCTCTTTATTGTCCTGATTATTCTCTGGAGTTTGGCACATTCTTGTGAGGCAGATGATCCAATCCAGGTGGTTATGGATGATGTAAGGATATAAGGATATAAGGAGTTGATTATCGCTGGGGAAAAATGTAGTGGTGCCCAGGAACTTGAGTGACTCCACAGTGGAAACCACTGAGGCATGGATGCTGAGGGGAGTAAAAGGGGAGCACCTGAAATCCAGTATTATATCTACAGTCTTTAGAGTGTTCAGCTGTTGCTTATTAGGCCGACCACAGTGGTGTAATCTGCAAACTTCAGGATCTTTACAGGTGGTTTCTTGGAGATGCAGTGTAGAGACTAAAGAGCAGGGGTGAGAGCAGACAGTCTTGTGGTACTCCAGTACTGATTGTCCGAATGTCTGGCCTAATTTTCTAGCCTCACCTGTTGACTACTGTTGGTCAAGAAATCCATGATCCACTGGCAGATGGAATGTGGCTCTGACAGCTCAGACAGTTTGACCTGCAGGAGCTCTGGCACAATGGTGGTAAAAGCTGAGTTGATGCTCTCAAACAGAATTCTGGTGTAGGTCCCTGGACTGTCAAGATGCTGTAGCATGAAGTGATGAGCATGACCTGTATTTGAACTGCTTGAAGTCCAGCAGAGGGTCTGTCAGAGCTTTTAGGTGGACTAGGACCTGGTGTTTAAAGAGCTTCATGACTACTAAGGTCAAGGCAACTGGCATGTAATCATTTAGGGATGTAATAAGAACCTTTACACAATTTTTTGGCATTTTAACTTTATATAGGGAATGTACACTGATCAGCCATAACATCAGCACCACCTGCCTAATATTCATTAGGCCGCCATGGCATATCTGACCATTCTTGCCATGGACTCCAGAAGACCTCTAAGGTTTCCTGTGGTATCTGGCATCAAGACATTAGCATCAGATCCTTTAAGTCCTGTAAGTCTAATAAGTGAGGGGCCTTCATGGATTGCATCTTAGGTGGTAGTAACCTTGTCGCCAGGTCACAAATTGTCCTTTTCTTGGAATACTTTTGGTAGGAACTCACCACTGCCAACCAAGGACACCCCACAAGACCTGCCTTTTGGAGATATTCTGACTCGAGTGCTCACTTGATACCTAATATATCCCTTGACAGATGCCACTGTAGATTAAGATAATCAATGTTTTTCACTTCTGTCAGTATAGTTGTACAGTATATATTGAGATATAGTGAGCATTAAGGTGTTTTTATTGAACATAAAAGAGCAAATCTAATCTTGCCATATAATAAGTAAAATATTGAAAAAATTTCCTACGGTTCCTTCTTATTATGTAGTTTTAGAGACTACAGAACTGTTCTCAGAACTGTTTCTGGGAAACAGTGCTCCTATACTAAATCTCTCTCGAGGTTCTGCTTGAAATGCCTGCACAAACATTACTCGACAGAAATTAATATTTGACAACTTCCAAAAACGTTACCTGTCATGGACCTGCTCCTGTTTGTTTTAGCCTATTGGATATTTGATGTGAACTCAGAGACTCAATTTCCCTCTGAGCTGAACACATGTAGGGGTAAAAAAAGTGCTTACTCACACTTGATCATTTATTCAGTAATTGAGGCAGAGACATCGTTGGGTGTTAGGGCACAGTATGCTTATATGTGATTAGAATGCAAATAGAGAAGGAGAAAAAAGATGGATGAGGTCAATTTGATGAGAAATACTAAAATAGTAGTATTCTATAGTACAGGTATAGCAATCTAGTGTCATATAGTGCCACAGGACAGTTCGTTGGGAGGGCTTAATGATGTAGGGATCCGCTTATCGGCTCCATATTTGTTTCCAGTACAGAAAATGCGCTCCTTTAAATTAAAGCTAAAAGTCTACACTTCAATCATATCTTGATTGCTTAATATCAAATCCATTGTGGTGATGTGCAGAGGAAAAATGACAAAAATAGTGTCACTGTTTAAATACCCAACTGTAAATGGACTAGGGATGTGGTACATGTTTGTATACATTAGCACAGAAACGCATCTAGTTGATGTCCATGACCTTGTATGTGTGATTGTGTGTGCCTGTGTTTTGCTTCTTGGGGGTGGTTACATTTCGACGCAGCTGAGATTTGACAGCTGCTTGCTTTGCACCAAGACAGCAGATTTTTTTACACTTTCAATTTCAGCTCAAACTAAAAATGCGTGCTTGTAATTTTATGTTGTTTCCCGCCGCAGTAGCCATCATTATAAATAAGTCTGATAAGAGGTAGCTTCTCAAAGTCTATTGTAGGGCTGGGCAGTATGATGTTATGTGATTGTCATTGTGATTAATTGTGCCAATACATACTTTTCTGAGTATATCATGAATATATTTAGTGTTTAGTAGCAAGTAGGGAAAGTGAAAGAAGTAGTAAAGATTTGCTGTCTCCTGTTACTTTTCAATCGTGCATTTTATCAACAGGGTTATACTAATGATGGCAAATGCTACACTGTTCAATTGCCACTGACTACATGCAGAAACACTAACTGTCCAAATGTTTGTGGACACCCCTTCTAATGAATGCGTTCAGCTACTTTAAGCTGCACCCATTGCTGACACCCTGCAGAGAAGCACTGCTGCCAATAGAATAGGGCTCTCTGGGGCAGATAAACATAAACCTATTGGCACCATGCCAAATGCCATATAACATAGGTTCTCCACAGCTCAAGCCTCTCCAGCATTGAGTTGTGGATCCAACATCCTGACCTCATTAACAGGATCGAGCATCCTGACCTCACTTATGCAACTCTTGTCACTGAATGCAATCAAAAACTCACAGCAATACTCCAGGATCTAGTAAAGCCTTCTGTGGACAGTGGAGACAGTTTGTTAGGATTAACTATTTAAAACCATTGATTTCAGAAGAAATAATGAATCAGCAGGTGTCCCAATACTTTTGTCTATATAGTGTTTTTTTCGCCAATCGTCTTCGTCTTGTAATTTTTTCTTTACTCTTAAAATTCTTAGTCATTTTTGAGGCATGTAATAATCTTGCCCTGTCCTTGTCTGTCCTTTTTCTGTGTTTGTCTCTTCCCTTGTGTCTTGTGGCATGTGGCTATGTTTGTTTTGGTTCCTTACCCTGCCCTTGCTCCTCCTTAAACTTGTGACTTGTTTCTAGGCCTGCCTTCTATTAGTATTTGTAGTCTGTCTAAGGCCTATTTATACCACTCTGCTTACTACTGGCCTGCGTTATTTGATGTCCAGTGGTTTGTGATCTTGGTTCCTCAAAAAAGACAGGTCACACCATAGCAACATAAAGTCTTTAAAATCATACAATTCTCCAGGCTGTATTTTAAAAGCTACATATATAACACGTGATCTCGGCAGCTTAATAGTACAAAAAACATAAAGACAGAGGAAGAAGTCAACAAAAGTAAATAAGTAAGTATGAAAATTCATTAGGTTTAGATGAACAACAAGCTATATAAACATGTAAAGTGTTTAGTTCCTATAGTAGTACACATCATAGTAGTGTTAGTGTTAGTGTTATGGCATTTAGCTGATGCTCTTATCCAGAGCGACTTACAGGGTTACTCATATCACAGAGGTGGGCCGACGTAGTGTTAGGAGTCTTGCCCAAGGACCCTTGTTGGTGTAGCGCAGCATAGTAACAAGTAGCTGTTTGGATTTCAGTCCTTAATACAGTTCTAGAAACCGCTGACACTCCAAGGCTTATTACTCAGTAACTACAGGGACTTCTGTACAAACTGGTGGTGTAATTCTCTGGTAACAGAAGTTTGTAATAACGCTTTCCTGACCTAGGCTTTTTAAGGGGTTAAGTTATTAACATATTTTTCTTTCTTAAACTGTAGTTGTCTTACACACTTTGTTACACACATCAGAAAGAAAATGACTCTTCTACATCTGGTATAACATGAAAACACCTTCTTCTTGAACACCAACATGCTTGACATATAACCCTCCCTTACTTCAAGAAATTCACTTCCTCAGGCACTAATACACAAACACACAGAGAGAAAAAACGCAGAACTGTGCAGAGGTTAACAAATGGGCACTTGAAAAGTGATAAAGAGAGGATAAGTGATATGCTTTTTGCATACACTAAGAAATGCGTCATTTTTACTGCTCTTTAAAGCTGTAGAAATGATATCTTTATGACTGTGGAGAAGGAGAGCAGACAGCCTTGAGTCCCCTGGTCAGAGTGCTCTACTTGTGTGTCCTGTGGTACATTCAGCTAAACACAATGAATAATCAGGCCTGTCTGACATGATCTCTTTATGCAAAACCTTTGTGCATTGAACATACCAGACTGGTTGGTGTCTAGTGTAGCATGGCTATGGTTAAAGGGGAATTCCATAAAAAAAAAAAAAATCACACTAACATTTTGAATATGATCTGCAAACTTCATCAATATTAAAGGGGGCAAAAATGTTTTTAAACATCATAATTGTCCTAACTGAAGTTAAAACTGAATTAAAAAAGGTCCTTTACTTTGCCTTTTATTTCCTTGTTTGTTGCACTTCTTAACCTCCTGAGGTTCCTGGGTGTTTTCTCCAGTTATAAAAACTTAGATGTAGTTCCCGTAATAATAATCCAATGTGTGTAATAAAAGTCACAGAGCTTAAGGGGTTAAAGCTCATACAGTGATGATGGCGCCCACAACTAGGTTAGGTCAGGTTTAGCTGAGGTCCGCTCACTGTGAGTGTTTCCCCAATAAATATTTGTTTGATAATCTCTCTAGATAATACATTAGATAAATAAAGTGTGCATGATTATTCATATATATATATATATATATATATATATATATATATATATATATATATATATATATATTCACATTGCTGTTTTCAGACTGTTCGAAAAGTTTCACAACCATGACTCTTTCTGTGCGTAGCTGTAGGGCACTGCCCCCTTTTCTTTTATTTTAAGGGGGCAATTGATCGACTTACGCAATGCCGTCACCTAATGATAACCCAACTTATCCCATCTGAATAGGGCTTTTTGGTTAATTGGCATGTTAATTTTCTTTAAATGGCCACTAGTGAATATTTTTGAGACTCTTCAGACTCTGAATGTTTATTTTGGCAATTGATTGATTCTTCCAGTATATTTGCGGATCTTATACATGAACCGATACTTACCTATTTTAAAGCTACCATATTAAACCAGTATTGCACTTGTATTGTCTATTTTGCACCATGGTCCTGAAGGAAAGTTGTTTCGTTTCACTGTGTACTCTGTATGTAGTTGAAATGACAATAAAACCCACGTGACTTGACTTGACTTAACTATTGCCATAGAAGAACCACTTTTAGTTTCCTATATATCCTTTCAAATGGTTTACAGAACATTTTTTGTAAATGAAACAAGACAGTGGGGAAGATCTTTTTTCAAATTGCTGATAAAAGCTCTTTAACTCAAATATTTAAAATAAGTAATAATAATTTAAACTATAGTTTGAGGATTCAGACATGTAGTCCCTATTGGCAAATATTAAGTAGAATGAGTTGTACTGAAGAACTCTGTGAATTTCATGTAGCATGACTTAGTTAACTGTAAACACTATTGCTTTGAGGTGGAAAATTAAATCAATAGGCCAAGCAAGCCCATAGAAAAACACCACTGGTTGTAAGATACTCCTGCAATCTTTTCTGGCTTGAGAGAACGATACCAAACTAACAAGTTGCCCTGAAATAACTCCGAAATATTAAATTAGAGATTATCCTATGACACCAAACCATTCTGTTTATATCAACACTAACATAGACCTAACAGAGGTCAAATGTTCAGACCTTAGTTATGCCACATTTTAGATCTAAACCACCTTTTCTATCTCTATTTCTAACCTTTATAAAATGACCCCCTTAACACAGAAATACTTATTACACATTAAGCCATATTACTCAGTAACTACAGGGACAGGGGAAACTAGGGGGGCTATTCTTTGGTAATAAAAGCTTGTAATAACACTTTCGGCCCACCGGCGGTCCGTAGGCTGCTTAAGGGGTTCAATTCCATATTTAGCTCAGTGTAGGGTTTATTTAAAAAAATCTTTCTAATGAAGTAACTGTCTTCCAAATCCTGGGATAATGAGAGTGTATAAAACCTGCAAGGTGGGAATAAAATCCAGTCTTTCCGTTTTTTAACGTTGATCTTTAGACATTTAGAGACGGCCCCTATAGTGAGAGCTGGTGGTGTGATTGACGGCTAGGCTATGAGGCCTGTTCGAGAATCATTAAAAAAGAGAATGTACTGATATATTTAGAGCGCACCCCGTTTTCTTCTATCAAAATAAACGCAGGTGTCAGAGAGAAAGTATGTTGCATTTCAAAGCTATTAGGAGTGTTAAATTCAACACATTTTGGCTTTTGTGTGTTCATAAGTCTCTGTCGGTTGCCCCTGTGCTGCTTCCTGTACTGTATTCCGGGAACGAGAGGGAACATCAAGAAAGAGAGAAATCTATGAAAAGCCTCCCAAGGGTAGAGGTTGTTTCCTAGGCAACGTGCCGCTGATTGGCTGCGCTGGAAGAGGAGCTTTCAGTGTCGTGTGTGTGTGTGTGTGTGTGTGCGTGAGCGCGCGTGTATGTGTGTAAGCGAGAAAGCGGTGATGAACGCAGCATTGATGTGTGCAAAGAAAAATGCAGTTAAGAACACAGTGCTGTCGCGGATGCAACTGGTTTATTCCATGCTACTTTTCATAGCCTGTGCTTTATAGCTTACAAATGGTCAATGACATGTGAAGGTCATTCACAATGTGTGCATGTGTACATGTGTTTGTGTGAAGAGGGTAAGTCCAATGTGCTATTCTCTGATACCCCATGAAGGTAAACAACATCTAGGAGATTTGTATCCCTGAATAAAAAAAAATACAACACCTTCTATTTAGGTTTGAGGTTAAAGACACAACGTCCTGCTAATTTCTTAGTGTTCATTTGGTTGACAAACTAATGGGGGTTGTAGCTGATACATAGTTTTAAACTGTTGTGTAGGTACTGTACTAATGTTTGTAGATTTAGAATTATATCACAGCAACATTACGACATGCAATAACACCAACAGCCAAAAATACTATATAAATAAACACTATAAAAATAAATAATTAAATACTAAGACAAGGCTGTCAGACAGATAAATATTGCAGGTATGTTGAAAGAAATGTCAGGTAAACTGAGACAGAGTCTGGCATCAACCTAATGCTTTTTCCAGTTGTTTAGAAAGGATCTCTAGGTGTTCCAAAAGCATTTCTGTGATTTTAATTTGCTACAGTGTAATTGGTCCATTTGTATGAAAAATAAAACATCTCATACAACCATCTCTTAAAGTGTGGAGCAGCAGGAGACGTCCAAATCAACAGTATTACTTCCTTAGATGCAGCTATGCCAGCCATTACTGGCTGCTGCTGTATGGCAGGTTAGGAGAGGGTTTTACAGCACTCATTGGATTGACCTCCCCTCAGTACAATGGGAAAGTTCAAGCAGTTGTACTTAAATAGATGGTGGAAGGTGTAGCCACTATCCAAAACTATCACCCTCAGCTGAAAGGAAATTCATTCAGATGGTCAGGAACAACCCAAAAACCACTAAGACACAAGCCTGTGATAATCTGAAAACCGAAAGAACACCATTGTCATGGGTATAAAGACTGCTTCAAATTCGACACCTTTAAGCTTAACTAAAGTTTGCAGCTGATCACTTACACAAAGTATAGTCAGATGAGACAAAGACTGAGTTGTTTGGCCAAGATGTAGCATTCAACTCCAAGAGCATTGTACCAGCTGTTAAGCATGGTGGTGGTAGTATCATGCTTTGGGGTTGTTTTGCTGCCAGTGGAACTTTGTACATTGTACAAAGTGGATGAGATAATGAAGTTGGAGAACAACCTTAGCATAACCTCAAACCTTCAGCTAGACAGTTGAGATGTGGTGTCCAAACAGGACAGTGACTCTAAACACAGATTAAAAGTGGTTGTGGAATGGATGAAGGAAGCTAACATGAAGCTTTTGGAATGGTGTTCCCAGAGTCGTGACCTCAATCCTATCACAAATATATGCAAGCAGCAGCTTGAGGAATACCATAACTTGCTAAGGTACATTTTACCATTTATTAGGTGTACTGTATGTATATTGTTGTATAATTTGGATTGTATAACCACCCCAAATGTATGTATGTTTTTTCTGTCATATTATTATACTGAAACTTATTCTACGATCAGTTTAAAGAAATCCTTAAAAGCCCCATATTGCAATGACATGACATTCATGTCTACAGTAAGGGTGTGTAAACGTCCGATCACAGTCTCAAGAATGAAAAAGAAACAAAACATTCAAATCTACTCTTAAACTTTAATAATGAGACATATGAAGAGCCTATTTTTAAAGCATAAAGAAAGCTCCATAGAGTTTCTGTTCCAGCACTGAATATTAAAGCCAAGAACCGTTTAGGAACCATTTCTTAAGAATGTGATGTTATAATAACATTGCTGGCGATTCGGAGGCATTAAACTCAATGCTGATATTTTCCCCACATTGTATTCGGAACAAGGAAGTACAGTTGTACAGAGAAATCTGACTCCAGCTACTCATAGTGGTGGTTTGCATAGATCTAGTTTGTTGAGTGCTGGTTTTTTAGGCTCTGTTGCGAAAGCCTGCACCAGTGGAATGTGGTCAGGCGGACATGCTTCTTCTGAGAAAATCAGTCACTGGTTCACTCAAGCCTGTTTTCCTGTCATGTCTGTGACTGTAGAAAGCTAGGACAGGCTTCAGCAGCAGAGCATCCAGCGTGTTACCCGGATATGGACAAACTAGCACTATGCTTGTACAAGAGTTGAAAGTGCCTTAAGAACAGCCTGACCTGTCCTCTAGTGTAATCAGAACAATGAATTTCTGATCTCAGAACAGTAACTAAATGGCAGTTCCTACACTCGCTATAATACAGGTCACAAAGCATTCAGCTTTCAGCAGAAGTACATTGTTTTTGATGATACGTCCAGCCATGATCTGGTGTTTGTTTGTTTATATCAAAAATACCAACAGCAGCTATACATCTGAATGTAATGTGTATGGATTATATAAATAATGTTTTTTTCTTTTTAGATTTTTTATAACACTACCTGCTGATATCAATTGTAAGCGTATACGTTGCCTTGTTTTGTCTGGTACTTTCAGTGGCTTCGTTTTGTCTGACTGGGTCTTCAGGAGCTTGTGTGAAAATAAGTGGCTAGGGGTGGTTAAACTCCTACTAAGTACTAAACGTAGCACAAAAAGTAAAAAAAATTGTGTTTTGTAGATTATTTCTTTGTTCAAACACAATTTTTTTACTTGGTACTTTCCTTACGTGTGCTAAGTTTATTATATCTCAAATTTGGAGTCTAATGATCAACCTTACCTTTTGGTAGCTTTCAGAAAGAGACATCTATCTTCATTTGATTTAGGGCTGCACTAAGTGAGATAAGCTGCTCTATAGGCTAGTATTATGACTACATTGCGATAATTGAAATATGCCTTTTAGTATATTGTCGTATTGTCTCCAAAATGGTGACTATACAGGAGAAGGCAAAACTGTTCATATATTTTAATGGAAGTTAATGTAAAATAAAAAAAATATTTATTCCAAGTAATTTAGAGCATTTCTATTGGTCTATTCATCCAGAACTATTCACACAATGTACAAAGCAGCTAAAGGGTTCAGACGATGGAGAAAACTAGAACAGACAAAAATGGAGATACATGCTTTCCATTGGACAGCAGCAATATAAAAAACAACTGCAGTATTGGTCGGCATTTTTATCACTGAAATAATGGACTTTATTACATTACATGAAAACCTTGACTCGTAAGAACACTCACAGACATGTTCAAGTACGATTGGTCAAGTGAGAAAAACATTCCAAATGGTTAGAAGAAGTAGCACCACGCAGTTATTACCGCTGAGTGTTAGTATTACTACAGAACACACAGTGCTATAAACATACCACTCCTGACCATGGAGAGCTGTGGTGTTGATAGGACTTAAGGCAGATAAGACTTACTTACTTATTTACTCTGTTTAACTGTCTTTTTATGTAGCGTAATTTCACAGCTATAGAGTGGCACAACAGTCTAACTGTCTTCTTATCAAGTGTGAGGAGTGTGAGGAGACTAAAAGTGTATAGAAACTTCACATCAAGAGAAAGGTTTAAAAGGTTCTTCACACTCTATCACATCTCTATTGAGGGTGTAGCACCTTTATTTTAAGGAGTTCTAAAGGCTAAAAATATGTGGACATCTAATAGGTTTATGTTATTTCAGCCACATTAAATCAGTTCAATTGTAGTAGGTTGAGTCCTAAAGAGTTCACAATACTTAGGCAATCTTTCCAACATGCTAGTTAGTTAGGTAGTTAGTTAAATAGTTAAGCTCACAGAAGGGTCAAGATCTCCATGGATTGCCTTTCCATTGCCTAGTAGCCACGTGCAAGACCTTCTCCTGCCCGACCTTGCCAACACTGGCTCTGCAGGGAAGTGGTTCAAATCCTACCTGGGAGGGTTCCACATCTGCTCCATGCAGACTCTTCACTGGTGTTATATCCTCTCTTGGTTTCTCCAAATACTGCTGAGCTGATTACACTCAACTAATCTTTTGACTGAAGAGGCATCTCTTCAAAAATCATTTATTTTAACACTAATCCTGTATTAATTAAAATGTCTGGTATTAGCACAACCATCTGATCTCAGTTTTGTGTACAGGAATCAGCACTGGCTGTTGTTTATGCAGTCTTTCAGCTTACAGATATTTCTTGACTATAAACTATTTGTATTAGGTAAGTATTAGCCAAGCCTTTACGTCCTACATCAGCGCCATACTTCAGAAAGCCTCCTGGATCTTTCTGAAGCCATGTTGCTGAAAGCCTTCTCAGAAGAGTGAACATAAAGTGCAAAGTGGGGATCAACCATAATGCCCATTGTTTTGGGACAAAACATACTTTTAGTGTTTCTCAACCCTAGTCCCAGAGGTACCCTGTCCTGCAGATTTTAGTGGACTTCCTCCTTTAACTCACCCACTGCAACTCTGAAAGGGCTTATCAATTATGTGTTGCAAAACAAACTTACAAGATGGACCAAACCCCTCTTTTTTTAGCCCGCTATCTCTCTGAGGGCTCTAATTGCAGGAACACTCATCAAGTCCAATCGGCAACCTGTCATCACGTGACCGGAGAGAGAAAGAGAAAGCGTGCTAGGTCCTCATTGATGAACGAAGGCTCACCAATCACAAGGGGCTATACTTTTTAGCTGCCCCCAGCTGTCTCTGTTTCCTTGGCGATTGGCCGAGGTGGAAAAAATGACGACGTGTATCGATCCACTCAGCCGCGTCTCCCTGGAGACGGGGATCTGGTGCTATCCTCAAAGAGGAACTGACGTGACGAGCGTGTGAGGGGGGAAAGGTTTCACGGTTGCACGAAGATTTGGTGATGTGTGGCAGGTGCCCATCACAAGAGTGTGTGTTTAGTGCATGTGGGCTGGTGAGTGTGTGTAACTGAGCGTGACCGGAGCAAAGACAGACATCGATTTGTGTACACCTGACCGCCATGCCTCTACCATTGTAAAAAACAAAAAACAAAACAAACAAACAAAAAAAACAATGGAAAACAAAACCAACTGGTGTACAGTCTTAAAAATAAATTTACCTGAAGCAATACCACGCAGGAACTACTTTTGGTTCCTTAAAGAACCTTCCAATTGATGGTACTGCTCAGCTGAAAGGTGCTTTAGGGAATCATGTGCGTTTTTTATGGTATCACTCTATAAAAGCATTGGCATTGCATAACAGTCTTGCAAATGCATTTAGCAGAAAGGAGGTTTATCACTCTAAAACTAAAATTAAAAGAGCACGTCTTTCTGGACAGCCTGTTTCAACCTTTAGGAATCAAGGTCTTTGAGTTTGAGTAAACCTTAGAACAGATTGTAATTATTGAATTAACAGAGAAATCTGGACAGAAAGTCCTGGACTGATACAGGGCTGATATTATGTCACAAGATATAAACTTCATAGTACTTTTTACATTTTGTAAAACAAAATGTAATGTTTTTGCACCTCTTTCACTAGAGTTCAGAATTTTTGTGACATCAAAACCTAAAAGTATTGGGACAGAGGCTAATTCATTGTTTCTTTTGTATTAAAATAAGTTTAAAATGAGTTTATCCTGCTTTTGTTGGTGTCTACTGTCTAGGTAAGGCTTTCTACTAGATTCTTGAAGGTTTGCTGTGAGGATTTGATTGCTTTCAGTTACAAAAGCATTAGTGAGATCAGGAAGTTTGGTTGATCACCACCAGTCTTCATCCGCAACTCCTCAACTCATCTCAGACATATTGGATGCAGCACCATCAACCATCATTCCAGAGAACACTGCTGAGTTCCTCTGCTCCACAGTTGAGAGAACTTTATACCCCTCTAGCCCATGCATGGCATTAGGCATGGTGCCAATAGGTTCATGTTGGCTGTACTTCTCTACAGGGACTAGAAAAGCTGTGTGTGTGCATTTGCACATCTGTATTAGCAATGGGTGCGACCTTTAAAGTAGCTGAGTTCATTCATTAGGAGGGGAGTCCACAAACATTTGGACATATACATACCTATAATAAATATGTTTTTCCACCTTTTACACTGTGTGAGGATAAAGACACTTAAGGTCTATATGTGGAATCACTCGATCTATGCTTCATTATGATTGGTTTGTCAATTTCAGCATAAACATTGAATTGCTTTGCTGTTCTTTTATTAATTAGATGATGTATAATTCCCTTGTTTGGTGCAGGCCATCATAAACATGCGTTTCCACCAAAAGCAAACCAAGACCTACATTTTTGGAGGACCATGGATCAGTTGTTCTGAAGTATGGTAGTGTATTGTAGCACGGGTGGACTGTTCACACCTGCCAAAACAGACTGAACTACAGAAACAGTTGGATTGGTCCACACCAAAAAAGACAGGCGTGCAAGTGCCTTAATAAGGGTTAAGCACATCCATGGATTTAATTATACATAATAAATGAATGAATGAAATAGATACATGACTAGCACCAAAACCTAAATTACAGCACATTAAAGCCTGGTGCACAAAAGTCTGCATAGTTATGCCTTTTTTCTGTGTGTGTGTGTGTGTGTGTGTGTGTGTGTGTGTGTGTGTGTGTTAGTTACCATCATTACGGTTTCCCAGAGCCAGCTGTATGTGGCTGCAGTAAGTAGATAGGGACAAGGCGAACCCGTTCACCCTGCGTGACGGACACACTTGGCTCCTCCCATTACCCCCATTCCCTGTGACATCATCCCCCAACCTAGCCTCCGATCAGCGAGTTGTGTGTGCCGGCAGCTCTTTAAGGTCAGAGACCATAATAACCCAACGAGTTCTGTCTGGAGCACTGCTCTGGAGTCAGCTTTGAGCCGCAGCATGCTGTAAAACACAGAATTATTATATATGGAGACAGTAGACCTGATCATATTGCTGTGTTATGTCAAATACTATATCATTCAGCACCCTTCATCAAGTGATCAGATGTGTCTGATTGCTTTATTGAGTTTTTTTTTATTGCATACCGATGCTAAGATCACCCTTTATAGCTATTTAACAACAGTACAACAGAATTTAGCTTTAGCTCTGCAGTTAACCCATCTGTGACAGTGGACACATACACTAGTGCATAGGTGCAATGAGCACACACACACACACACACACACACACAGAGCCATGGGAAGCCACCTCAGCACCCGGCAATTAGGGGTTAGGTGCCTCGCTCAAGGACACCTCAGCCATGAATATCAAGGGAGGACAAAGCGCTGTTCCTTTATTCCCCGCCCCCACTACCTGCCTGTCCAGGGGATCAAACCCATAGGCTTCTGGTCCCAAGCAATCATTAGGCCATGGCTGCCCCAATGCACTCTCAAAGCAAATTAAAGTAAAGTGATTTAGTAAGGTAAAAACTTGCATAGGTATTCAACCCTGTCACACTAGCACTACCAGCTTTTGCTGCAGTTGCTGTTGGGTTTTAGTTTCCGGGGTATAGCAGCACTACTTGTGTACACCGATCAGCCATAAAATAAACCGGCCTAATATTGAGTAGGTCCAACTTGTGCCGCCACAGCAGATCTGACCATCGACTCTACCAGACCTCTGGCATCCTATGGTCTCTGGCACCAAAATGTTGACAACTTATGGAAGTCCTGTATGTTGTAAGAGGTGGGGCCTCCATGGATCACATCAATGGGCCCTTCACAAGTTCAAGGGTTCTCCTTCCTTGGACCACTTTTGGTAGGGACTGACCACTGCATACCAGGAACACCCCCAAGACCTGTCTGATGTTTTGGAGATGTTCTTGAACATGAGCATGACAGCAATGTGTTCACTTGCTGGCTTATATATCCCAACCCTTTGAACGATGCCACTGTAGATGAAGATAATCAATGTTCTTCACTTCACTTGTCAGTAGTGCTAATGTTATGACTGATCTATGTTTTTTTTTCAAAGCTAACACATTATAAATGTTGACCTTTCTTTGAGGAACTGAAATATCATTGACTGTATATTACCCTACTGACTGAATTACACACAATGCTGTCATGCCAAAATAAACAGGTCAGATCTGTAATTTACTTGTAGTCCAACATTTGGAGACATTTACTGGACAGTTGATGCCTAAGACCCTCCTCATTTTATGTGCTATTAACTCAAATGTTGCAAATAAAATTGACTGACATGATTATTAGCCAATTATTGTATATGATGAATCTTTAAGCACTACTGTCTCCATTGAGAAAAAAATGCCCA
Source organism: Salminus brasiliensis (assembly GCF_030463535.1). Taxonomy (NCBI): domain Eukaryota; kingdom Metazoa; phylum Chordata; class Actinopteri; order Characiformes; family Bryconidae; genus Salminus; species Salminus brasiliensis. Next base: position 14,136,405 of record NC_132878.1, read on the forward strand.
CCCAGTCACAGCAAAGTCAGAGCTGCTCTGGTTAATCTATGTGGAGCTGGGCTTAGCTTGGATCTAGCTGATAACAGTTAGCTGGCTGGTTAATGGAGCTAAAGATAATTATGCTATGTTGTTATATATTTACCACAGTACAGTACCACACACTGAGTTTCAGTTTAAAACTATGTATAACCACCGCGGTTGGTGCTGCTGGTGTGATTTCGCTGAGGTGCTGAGTTGATTAGCATGCTAAGGCTGTCAGCCCTGTTTTTAGGTAATGTTAAACAGGAGCTTCATGCTACCCAAAAGTCCTATTTAGCCCATTGCTAAGTGACGCATAAGCAAATGTCTGCCCAGCCATGTGGTGAGCCGAACACTTAGCATTTGTCTTTGAGCAATTTGGAGCTCCCGAAAAGATGTAGCCAGTTGTGGGCTGTGCGTGTTCTCTGCTGGTGTGTGATGTGGAAAACGTGTAGTTCTCTGAGAACTGGCTGTTAGCTGTGAGAAATTTCAGAGAAATAAGACTTGAGCAATCTTCTCCTGGTTCTCAGAGATCTTTCAGCAGTCTCTCAGAGCAGAGGAAAATCTCATGTGTCCAAAACCCCTCACAGTTAAGTGCTGATGTTTTCTTCTAAGGATGGGATTTTGGAGAAAGATCTCTGAAACCAGTGAAACAATACTGAGATCTGCTTTATTTCTCCTCAGATAAAGATAAGAAAAAACATGTTTCCTTTGGGAGGGCATTCCAGAAGGTTTCAAAATCCATATAGAAGCAATCCACTTGTAAAATGCCTCTAACAGTCACTACGAACCCTTTCCTAATGTGCAAGCGCAAGACCTAAACAGGGCTTTACGGCTAAGTCTGTAAAGATTACAATATATATATATATATATATATATATATATATATATATATATGCTTTAGCAACAGACATTTCAAGGTAGTCAATGCTGGTTAGCACATTTGAATTCTGGTCTACTACTGTATAATGCTGGACAAGTTGGCCCACCACTATGGTCGTAAAATATTTGTATACTATTGATGAGATTTAAACAGCACTGAAATGTTGCATACGCCATTTAATAATATGCATGTTTGAATGCCAGAAAAAAACGCATTTGCTGGTAACCAGCAATATATGTTGTTTTTCATTAATATGACTATATTACAGTTTCCAGTCAATCATCTATATTTGTTAAGCTTTCATTTATTATCATTTGTCTACTTTTTAACTTCTGAAAAGTGTCTATAAAGTCAAAGTTTGTTCATGTTTCTCCACTCTTTATATTAATTTATATTTGCTCATACACCGTATGCCATAACATCAGTACCGGATGAAGAGAGGTGAAGCAACAATATTGATTATTTTCATCTGCAGTGGTATCTGTCAAGGGGAGGGATATAGTAGGCAGCAAGTAAAAACAGTCTGGTGAACAGACAACTGGGTCAGAGCATCTCCAAAACATCCGGCAGGTCTTATGAGGTTTTTCAGGTCAGTACATACCAAAGGTGGTCCAGGAAAGGACAACCAGGGTCACGGGCACCCAAAGCTCATTGATAAGATCCATGGAGGCCTCACCCCACAACTTACAGGACTTGTTAGGATCTGCTGCTAACATCTTGGCGCCAGATACCACAGGACACCTTCAGAGGTCTTGTGGAGTTCATGCCTCAAATGGTCAGATCTGTTGTGGCAGGACAAGGGGGGCCTATTCAATATTAGTCATGAGGTGCTAATGTTGTGGCTGATGGGTTTATGTCTCTACCAAGCAAACAACCTAGCTAACACCAATCTCTAGAAAGAGGGCAAGTTTTGAAACCAATCAAGAAATCATTGGTAGCTAAACCACTATTAAAGTAAAATAATTATCTCTCTTTCTCTCTCTTTCTCTCTCCACCCCCTCTTTCTCTCTCTGCCATTCAGTTCTTCAAACTCATTTTGACTGAGGTGTTAATGTTGTTTATTTAGACCATTTGCCTCACACTTCCTTTGGTAACTCCACAATTTGCTGTTTGACACATTACAGTATTGGTGCAGATGCTCTAGAAATGTCACACAAAATCTAATTTGATCCAGTCCAATAGTATTTTAACTATTTACAATATGATGATCAAACATGATGCTTGATGCACTGCTACTAAAAATAATCTGAAAATTGTGCTGTAGGTGTTTAAAGTCCACTTAATTGTTTAAAAGATTTTACCAAGTGAGAGAGCAAGTATAGTAACAAACCAAACTCTCATAAAAAAAAACCTAGCCAATACTATTCCCAACATTAGCAACTTTAGCTAAAGTTCACATCAACCATCAGAATGGGGACAATGTGATCTCAGTGATTCTTAGAGTGGCATTATTGTTGGTGCTAGACAGGCTGGTTTGAGTGTTTCTATACCTGCTGATCTTGTAGGATTTTCAGCACAAAAGTCTAAAGAATCTAAAGAGTTTTTTCAGAATGATGTAATAAGTTAAAAATATGCAGTGAGCGACAGTTCTGTAGATGGAAACCCCTGTTGATGGTTAATGGAGAATGGCCAGACTGGTTTGAGCTGACAGAAAACTGACAGTAACTTTGGGAAAAACTGGAACAGTGTAGCCTGGTGAGGTGGATCCCGATTTCTACTGAGGCACACAGATGGTAGGGTCGAAATTTGCCACCAACAGCATGAATCCAGGGACCCAACCTGCCTTGTGTCAGCAGTTCAGGCTGGTGGAATGGTGTGGCAAATGTTTCCTTGGCACACTTTTGGCCTGTTAATATCAATACATCAATAATTGAATATCACAGCTTATTTAAGTATTGTTGCTGACCATAAGCATGGCTCTTCATGGCTACAATTTACTTATCTTCCAACAGTTACTATATTCCAGCATTACAGTGCAGCATGTCTTCTCAAAATGCTTTCAGACAGGTAGATTCGCAGCATCGGAAGTGCTCCTTAAAGGTCAGCAGGAATTGTGTGATGCAATCATCTCAACATGAACCAGAGTCTCTAAGGAATGTTTCCAACATCTTGTGGAATCCATGAGAATCCAAAATTTTGAGAGCAAAAGAAGCCCCACTCAGGGTTAATATAGTGTTCCTAATAAAGTGCTCAGTGAGTGTGGGACACACATACACACATTGTGTCAACACTGCACTGGTAGGCAACCATGTGAAAAATGAGAACAGAAAAATATCTAGGTTAATGATCATCAATTCAGAAATATAATATGAATGAGATACTCCTCTTTTGCTGGGAAGTGACCAATCCATGCATTATCATCCAATTCATTTGTCCTTAGCATCTGATGTAGGGTTTACAAACTTCTGTAAAAACCTATTGAGTCTATTGAGGAATTTTGTTCTGCTATTCTGCCCTGCTGAACTATGTTGTTGTAGCTACTCAACGTCACACTAGAAGCAGCACATTTGCTAGTATTAGTTCAACTGTATGAGTAGACCTAAGCTTTCATACAAATCCTGTTCAGTGACTAAAAATGAGTTATATCAGTATGTAAATGTGACTTTCAGCATGTAAGGATTAGCTTGCTGGCTAACTTACTACAATATAATGAAATCACTGAAAGATGGTAATACAGTCTCCTGACTGACTGCAACCACTAGCTGTGAGTCCAAAGCCTAGGCTGCAGCTGAAATAGAGCAAGGCCTCTGTAGGACTGTCCTTCTTAGTAGCCTATTGGTCACACAGGCTAGCGAGGCTGTGTGTTTACGTCACCGGAAAAGTCCCACCTCTTGCAACTGCGGCGTAAAACGTCCATGCTTTTTCGGTTATATCCGGAACTTAATTATTATTATATCTAATTATTAAAATGAACAAAATTTTAATGAACTCTGCTCTGGAGCCTTATCTTTCCACCGTTTGTGGTGCTGGTGTTATATAAAGTATAAAAAAGGATACATCAGTTGCGTCCTTGAAATCGCTTCAAACATAGGCTGCATTTCTAGGCTGTATATGAAGGGTCTTTCACTGTGGAACAGCCTTCTGGGACGCAGTGGCCGAGAAATGCAGCCTAGGCTTTGGAACGCAAGCTACTTTCTGCTCTTAGTTTATTCAGAATCAGTGGGGAAGACACAATCATGGTTAGACTCTGCTAACATTAGCATTTCCTCTGTTTTGGGTCTTCAGAGCTGGGTCACCTCAGAGGTCAGCGCAGCCAGAGTCGCGCATAGCGTGTAGTTGTGGACGAGTGTCAAGGTTTACCGAAGTTAAAATAGACACTAGGGCTGGGCAATTAATAAAAATAGAAATTGAATAAAAATTGAAAATGATAATCAAAACCTCAAATCGACATAATCTTGCCTAAGTGGATTATTTCCGTTTTTCTTTTTTATTCTGTTAATCCTTTTTTTTTTGGATCTGTGTGTGTTAATTAATCACAACATTGATTTGAGGTCATATTGCCCAGCACTAGTTGATGCTAAGTTTCACATGCAAAATTCTGTTTGTGGAACTTGTTGGCACATAATTGCTTATTGTGTTGCATCCCATTGAAATAAATGTAATTTCACTCATGAAATTACACAACAGAAGTGTGACCATGGCTTGCAATGTATAATGATACCGGCGTTATATATTTGTATCAGCAGATAAGCATGTAATTGTACACAAAATAACATTTGCCTATAAAAATACATTCAAGTTCATTGTAGTGTCCATCCAGGTGATTTTAGTCTAAATTTTAAAAGTAAAAAAAAAGAAATCTGAATTTAATACATTATTTTTTTTTACATAGATATTTTGAATACATAGATTTTCCTTTTATGGCAGGCTCTCAAAAGAATGATAAGGTCTGTTTTAACTGGCTGGCCTACGCCACCATGATGGCTCACAGCATAGCCTAGCCTATCACAGTTTTTAGCACTGTAAGAATTATTTTTTTTAGAATTGTTCTCATGTCTTACCAGAAAGTGTTGGCTGTCCTCTCGGCATGGTGTACAGTGAGTGAAGAGGTTGTAGTAGGGTTTGGTTGTTAAAAAATATTATGAACTAGCATCAGTATTGGCATTATCAGATGTGTAAATACAAAAATACTGGAGCAGCATCAGCCCAGAATTCCCATATCGGTGCACCCCCAGTTGCCGTTCTGCTAGCGTTAGGCTGTCTGTTGTAATTACAGTACGCATTTATAGCACATAGCCTCTGGTAAATGAGTAGATGATGTGGTTTGATACTGAACAGCTCTGCCTTGTCTACATTGCACATACAGTATGAAGAGAGTGAAGAAAATTCACAGCACTACAGTACTGTAGGCAGCTAATCTTTAGCAGACTTTATTATTTTCATCTCCCTCTTAGAGATGAATGCAGAGAAGGAAGAACTGAGCCTCAAACTGAGCATTTATGTTCTGAAACACAGAGGGAACAAGGGAGAAAGCAAAAGACGGAAAAAGTTTCCCAACTCCTCTGTAGCTCAGCGCATTAGTCAGAGCAAAGAAGTGGGAGCGGGAGAGGGGAGGGTGTATGTGTGTGTGTACGTGTGTGTGCCTGCGCACGCACACCAGCAGAAAGGCATTTTGCAGCGTCTGCTTTTGTCTAGTTCTCTCACTAGATGCTGCTAGCTTGCCCTTTTTGCTCCTCTCGCCGTGCTGAATTCTTTTTGACCATAGACGAGCAGCACTGAGGATTTCTCTACTGTGGAAAATCCAGAACTGCTTTTGCCTGCATGCTGTGACCCAGAATGTCAGCTTTTTTCACAGAAAAAAAATAATCTGAGGGTGGGTGATATGGCAACAAATATCACACTAACATCATTTGGGGTTCGCCGATACTCATGGGCTGATGCCGATATCTAACAACTGATATTTTCCATGTAGATATGTCAATGCCGTTTCTAATACTATTAGATAAACACACATCCTGTAGAGTTGCAGTTTAAATGTAACTGCATTAGAGACAAATAAACATGAACTGTAACTCTGTAGGGTGAAATGAATGAAATGCAGATACAGTAATTTAGTGCAGTAGCCCAGCATCACCTAAACATTCTACTCTTCTGGAGTTCAATCAACATGCCAACAATCATAGGCTGAAACTATTGATCAAATCTATCCAGTGGTGGATAGATCATTGGACACATCTATCCAATGGTGGTCAATTTTTGAAGCAGTTACCTGCTCATAACAACACAATGTCAATATAACTGTGAATCTCTAATTGCAACACATTTTTGGAATATTTTCAGATCAACAGTCCATGTATGTAACATTTCCATGTATGTATACATCATCGCTGGTACACATTGCTGGTTTTTGGCGATACAAGAACACCCCCTCCTCCACCCCCCATAAGCTGTTCCACCTACAAACAAGTGTTATGTTAGACAAGCTTTACAGATTGTAGTACAGTTTTTGTCAAAACATCTACATTGTAAAGTGGATGATTTTGATTGATTTCGTCCAATTTGTTTTTATAGACTGATTACAATTCAGCAGATATCACATTTACTTTAGAATAAGTAAGAATATAGTAAAATGAAGGAAATAGTAGTACTCCAGCATTGTCTAAACGTGGTTTTATGCATTTAGTCAGTATACATTGTTAATTTGATGTATAAATAGTAAGTATGGGACTTTTGTTGGGGTGAGAAATGCTCAGATGCAGTTTTACAAGCCTGTTTACAACCCTGTTATGCTGTTTCCAAATTTAACATGTTCATTTTCCTTCTTATGGTTATGTAACAGTTTTAAGGTTTTGGAATTATCCTGTTTTATAGCCCTGCAAATGGTTATGCCGAATTATTTTTTTTTTCAGAAAACACAGCAGTGTTTGAGGTTCATGGTTTGTCATGGTTTGGCAAGAAAAACACAGCTTCTTATGCAAAATTACCAATTTGTAGAAAGTGATGATATATTACATACAGTACATATCTTGCCAAAAAGGTTTGGGTTGGGTATATAGCATGTTTTTAATGTATTCCTACATTTCTATTTATATCTACAATATTTTTTTTTTATTAAAGTAGGCAAATAAACAGCAACTTTGCTTTTAGATTGTACAAAAGAATGTAAACTAATTTCTTTAAGAAATTCAAAAACACGTCATTTGACCAGGCGTGGCCAAACGTTTACATAAAACTGGATATACGTGCCTAAAATGGGTTTGCTATCACAATACAATACAACTGCACATATACAGTATGCTGCTGGGAAAAATACATTACACTCCTAAGAACAAAGGCACTAGGAAGGGTTATTTGAACAATGTACTGAACTCTCGTTATACAAGTATGGCAAGACAGCTTTCCATTCTAGGGAATCTTTAGAAAACCTTTTATTTTTCTGTTCTGAAGTACAATAAATACATAATCAATTATCACCACATCTCTATTCTTAGTACAACATGTACAGTTTTGTGAACAAACTGGAACAGACGAAAAAATAGCAGAACAGCAGTGCTGTGTTTAGACAACCATGCAAACTGTTGAACACAATGATTTTTAATGGCTCTAAAAACAAAGAAACAGGAGGGAAACTGCTAAAAACGAATGAATAAAATAAACTGGTGGCGTAAAAGGTTGACATCCAGCTTGTGTGTGTGCAGTTTGAGTAGTTATAGTATACCAATTACTATTTTTCACAGTCTCTACTATCTTTTCATGATACACACAGATGTACAGAATCCTACAGGTACTGACATTACCAAGGATATACTTGGGAAATTATCACAATAGTGATGACATATCATCACATCGGACCAACTTCATCATGTGTGGATGCTGCACCTGAACTATTTCACCTCTTGTCTGTTTCCAAGCCACTGTGTCGAGAAAGGAAGGAGGAATGAGAAAAAAAGAAGAGTGGGAAAAGCTCATGAATTCTCGAGTGGTGCTAGTAATTCAGATTCTGTAATGTTTTGACAACCAATCTGTTGGGGTGGGCAGAAAAGGAAAATGCATGAGAGAGTACGAGTGAATCTATTTATATCAGCTGGGCTATGAAGTGTCAGTAGCATGCCCCTAATGGCCTGGAAGAGTAGCAGCGGGTGCAGTGAAATATTACAGGGCGGGAGGGAGGGAGGGAGGAGGAGAGAAAGAGCGAGGAAGAAAGAGGGAGAAAACATACTGTTTCTGTAGTCTTTCTCTCCACCTTTTGGTGTGAGGGAGAAACATACTTATAGAAGTACACGTCTGTTAGGGCTGAGCAATATATCGCTTGTCTTGATGTTGGTCATTGCAATATCGATTTCACAGATTTGCAAATGAGCGCTCAAATGTCAGTTTTTTTACTATATACATACTACATTATATTTTACTATATGTATTAGATTATATATTTATATAATTTTGATGCATAAAAGAGTGTGTGTTCTGATCAATTCAGACTTATATGAACAGAAAACTTGTGTCAAAATTGTGCTGTCTTTTGTCTGATACATTTGCTATATAGTACATAGTTCCATACCCAGGACTCTTATTCTGTAAATGTAGTATATTTAATGCTATTTTGCTGTTGAGTAATTAGATGTGCCTCACCACAAGCTTTTCAATTCATGAATGTCCTGACATGTTGACTAATGCAGGCATATCTATACACACTACCCTCACCCTTCACACACATCTCTTTTTCAAACATGGTTCTTTATTGAACCAAAATTGATTCTTCTATGGCATCAGTCAAAGAATCCTTTCTAGCACCAATATTTATAGAAGTGTAATGTATATATTACCCAACAATATATCATATATATGCAGTTGCATTTTATTGTATTAGCAAAACCCATTGTAGGCTATACAGGCTTATGCAAAAGTTTGGGCACTGGTCAAGTTACATGTGGTTTTGATTTTCTTAATGAAATGAGTTCACAATCGTCTGCACATTCTAAAAGCACAATTACTGTTTATTTGATTACTTGCTAAAACATGATGTGAAAAAGTTATGTAAGCTAATGTAGTTTATGTTTTTTCCAATATGGTCTTCCAATATGGTCAATATGAGCAGCCCAAATACATACATAGGATTGTAGGTGTAAATAGAAATGAAGAAATACCTACAAAGTCATGCTCCATACCCAAACCAAAACTTTTTGGCAGCGTATGTAATATGTAATATATCATAACTTTACTTTCAGTGTCAATGTTAAAAGGTTTTGGAGTATTTCTGTTGGTTCATTCATTGTGAAATTCTGACCCAAATTCCATAACATTCTTTCATTTATTACCAGCCATTTGCAGAACACTTCACAGGATGCATGGCATGCATACAGTAGCTACTGGGACTGGAACTGTCAAGAAGTATTTCTGATGCCATTGTAAAGAACAGGAAAAATAAAGTTGTCATGGACAAAGACTTAGTTCTTGCATCCTCATACCATCATTTCAGCTACCGCAAATAAAACAGACCCTCTCATTAGACCACTACAACATTTGCGGACGCAACTGCTATGGCAAAGTTCACACAGGTGCATGCCACCGAGGGTTAAGGAACTATGTTTCTTAACCCTCGGTGGCTGTTTCTGGAAGAGTAACAGCGGGTGCAGTGAAATATTACAGGGCGGGAGGGAGGGAGGGAGGAGGAGAGAAAGAGCGAGGAAGAAAGAGGGAGAAAACATACTGTTTCTGTAGTCTTTCTCTCCACCTTTTGGTGTGAGGGAGAAACATACTTATAGAAGTACACGTCTGTTAGGGCTGAGCAATATATCGCTAGTTGATCTTGATGTTAGTCATTGCAATATCGATTTCACAGATTTGCAAATGAGCGTTCAAATGTCAGGTTTTTTATTATGTATATACTACATGCCACCGAGGGTTAAGGAACTATGTTTTTTTTTCAGCATGACCATGTTCAGAAACATCGTTTTTCCTTTACTGTTTCTTCAGATCGTGAGACCATAGCTGAGCTGGGCTAGGTCTTATAGACTACCTACCTAGTTAGCAAGCAATAGTAGTTTAAGGTAGGCTAATTACCCAGCACCCACTGTGGTGTAATATCTATTATATGCTATTATAGGACCCAGTATTAGGCACATAAATGAGATAAGCAATCATGTTCAATAGCATTTATTATTTTTTAGGTACAGGTTGGTGGGTTTCTCATAATTTAGCTACATATAAGCTAGTAGGCTGTAAGGAAGCTAGTGGTATTATAGTGATGTCTCAAAGACACAGTGTTTGCTGGCTGGGCCACTACCCTATAGCCCCTTTCTAAACTGAAATGTATAACACCTCAGCCACACACATACACCACACACACACACAATTTGGGCAAAGGCTGGTTGAACCGGTTTACCAGTCCATGGGAAGCACACTGCTCACTTGCTTCCTCATTCAGAGCATCAGAGCCATCTGCAGTTAACTAGAACGATCTACAGAGTTTGCGTTCAGTGTTACATGCTCATATGGTTGTAATGAAGGTAAACTGCATTATAAGCTTGCTGTATGTATCTGGCATTTCAGTTAAATACAACAGTGTATTTAATTGAAGTTTACGGACACTAGTTCACCTTTACCTGAAAGGTCAGTTAAGAGCAACACAGCTACCCAGTCTGTGACCAACTAACAAACGAAATCTATAGGCTACTTTTAGATATGAACACCTCATATTGCCACATCGCAAACTAAAGGTTTAAACAGTCAAACGCATTGATGGAAGATGTCATCTTCTAGGATAATGATCTTTTGAAAAGAGGGTAATTGAAGTCAGGTTCTGAAATTAGTTCAGGTGTGCACTTTACCAGCCATATAAAAAAAATTCTAAGGAATTCTGATCAAGTGCAATTTGACCTGCTGAAAAGATGTTCAAGTTTACACTAAATGAGACACGATTTGGAGAAAAGTTGTTGAAATTCATAGATCTCTAAAGGCGTGGGTCTCCACTGGCGGGCAGGTCATTTACAAAGGGTAGATACATAGTGTTATCACTACTCTCCCCTAAAACACACATTCTGCAAAGATTGGTTCCAAGGGACCTACATCCTTCTCAGTTGCTCTATATGGTACCAAAAAGGTTGCATGACTTGTAACACACACAGGACCCATTTTCAGTGGCCTAGAACACTTCCAATATTCCAATCTATCGTTTAATGACTATACACTAGGCTTAAGACAGTAAAGAAGTTGGACTGGGCTGATATCAGTCAATTAAAATATGCTTTGGTTTAATCTAAACCATAGGGACAAGAGTATAGGGACATCTGCTTTCTCCTGAAATCAAGGGTATTAAAAAGAGTGTATTTTGCTCTTGTTGCTCTCAGCTGTCCAGGGAAGGCCTTCTACTAGGTTTTCTAAGCACTTCTGTCAGGATTTGATTGTAACAAGAGCATTAGCAAAGTATGGATGTTGGATGATTACCATCCCACCTCATCTCCAACTCCCCAACTCATTCCAAAAGTACTAAATAGACCACCAGCTTTCCAGAGAACACAGTTCCAATGTTGCCAATGGGATAATGTTTACCTGATCCTGGACCTGGAGAGTCCTATTCTTTTGGCGGAATGTATCTACAGGGACTAGACAAGCTGTGTGTGTGTGTGTGTGTGCATTTGCACACTATGTGAGCAGTAGGTGCAGAATTTTATTAGAAGGGGTGTCCGCAAATGTTTGGATATATAGTGTTTCTCTCCTTCTTGTGGGAGAGGTTCTAGATGTATTCTTAAAGGGTTCTAGACGTCTTGTAACAGAATTCAATCAGATGGGATTTTTGTAAGAATTGTCCAGTACAGAGTGAATTCACACATAGATTCAAATAGGTTTATACTTTTCATTATCATTGCTGTATAAATGTATACTTATCATAATCATTTGATTAGATTTATTTAGCTTGGAAAGTCTGAGGCCTGAGACATAGAATTAAATAAAACATAGACTTCTCTAAAAAAAATATTACATCTAGTGATTCTTATAATTAACGCCACCAGTTTTCCGAATGCTTCAAATGCTTCAAAAACAAAAATTCATTAGGAAACACAACATTAGAAAAAGAGGGTAGTGCTAAGCTACAGGCTAGGCAGTAGTCCTCTAAACTTAAGAAACAGGAACTAGCTAGCAGCCTCTATAGTATTAGGATAACATGTGTAATGTGGGTCTGTTTGGGTCCACTTCTGTCAACAAATCAATTTGCGTTGTTTGTGTTTTTGTGTGAGAAGAGCACAGGCAAGCTAGTCCACAGTGTGCTAATCCGGCATACTGGGTAAATCTCACAGCCATCTGGAACTATGTCAAGCTCTGTCACGACAGTCTCTCTCTATCTATCTCTCTTTCTCTATCTCTCTCTCTCTCTCTCTCTCTCTCTCTCTCTATCTCTCTCTCTCTCTCTCTCTCTCTCTCTCTCTTTCTCTTTCTCTTTCTCTCTCTCTCTCTCTCTCTCTCTCTCTCTCTCTCTCTCACTCTGAGTATGATGTAATGCTTTCAGATAAGCCAAGCTGACATCACTGCCTCAAACTGGGGCTGCCCACATAACAGCAATTCTCATTTATGACTAGATTATGATGCCTCCTGCTTTGGCTAAGCTTCTCCCTCCCTAACTCCCAAATGAAGGCTGCATTGTGTCTGCCTTGTGCTGGTCATCTCTCCATTCTGGTTCAAACAGCTATAACAACAGGGGTTTACGTTTGTGTGCTAAAGGTATGATGCTACTGCAGCAAAATAAATAAATAAATAAATAAAAATGCAGGAACTGTTAGCATGGAAAATGCTTACCTTAATCATTGCAAACTTGCTTCAAACCATGTGAAGTTGTTTAATGATCTCAAATCGACTTTCATAGCTGGTTCTGTTATGCAAATATATATGAAACAAAATTCAGGTTATACATCTGTTTTCCTTGGCCTTTGCAAGCCACTGTAAGTAGCACTAGAGGTGGGAAAGGTGGAGGTAATTGTTCTGTTGTTATTTCTTCCAGTAACAAACCAGCTCTATTGATGTATCTTGTCACATGTAGACTAAGTTTGTAGTTAGATATTTAACACTTAGGCATGGCTAGGTGAAGAATGACTGACAGGCAAGTAGCAAGGAAATGCACATCCATTATCCTGCCTAGTTAAATGCTGGAGGTCCATTTCATATATTCTTTTCTGGACAGCCTTGGAGACTAGATTCTTTCGTATATTTTATTGACAGCTGCTGGAGTGTGAGGAGAATTTAACCTAATCTGACAAAAGGTTTCCCAAATCTGACAAAAATCTGACTCAAAATCAATCTTTAAACATCCAATTCATAACCCAGCACCACAGTACAGTATATCAGAAGGTTTTGGAGGAGAGTGAAAGCTGAGTTGCATCCAAAGAACACCATACCAACTGTGAAGCATGGGGGTGGCAACATCATGCTTTGGGGCTGTTTCTCTGCAAAGGGACTAGGAAGACTGGTCCGTGTACATGAAAGAATGAATGGGACCATGTATTGTGAGATTTTGAGTGCAAACCTCCTTCCATCAGCAAGGGCATTGAAGATAACACACTGCCAGGGCAACAAAGGAGTGGCTTCGTAAGAAGCATTTCAAGGTCCTGGAGTGGCCTAGTCTCCAGATCTCAACCCCATAGAAAACCTTTGGAGGGAGTTGAAAGTCTGTGTTGCCCGCCGACAGCCTCAAAACATCACTGCTCTAGAGGAGATCTGCATGGAGGAATGGGCCAACATACCAGCAACGGTGTGTGCCAACCTTGTGAAGACTTACAGAAAATGTCTGACCTCTGTCATTGCCAACAAAGGATATATAACAAAGTATTGAGATGAACTTTTGTTATTGACCAAATACTTATTTTCCACCATTATTTGCAGATAAATTCTTTAAAAATCAGACAATGTGATTTTCTGATTTTTTTTTTTCTCATTTTGTCTCTCATAGTTGAGGTCTACCTATGATGTCAATTTCAGGCCTCTCTCATCTTTTTAAGTGGGAGAACTTGCACAATTGGTGACTGACTAAATACTTTTTTCCCCACTGTAGCTTGTCTGGTACATGGCTGGTACCATGCCTAATGCCAGGTGTGGGCTGGAGGAGTGTAAAGCCACTCAGCATTGAGCTATGGAGCAGTGGAACTGTGTTCTCTGGAATGATGGTTGATGGTGCTCCATTCAATATTATTGGGTTAAAGATGAGTTAAAGATGAGGTGGGGTGCTTGACCCTTCCCGGGACAGTAGAGACAGTTACTCCTTTCAAAAGCAGGATGAACTCTTTATTTTTTAATTAGCATTATTGAATGAGCAGATGTCTCAATACTTTTATAGCATATGCTCCATACTCCATGTAGCATATGCATACCTCATTTGATACCTTCAGTACAAAACAAAAAAACAAACAAACACATCTGCCCTACATCTGAGGTAGGGTGAACTGCTCTAATGTGGAACACCTAGCCTTTAATTATTGTAGATCTTGCTCAGATAAAAACATTTGAATAAAACTATGGGTTACTCTGAACTGTAATGGTATGTGATTAAAATCACATGAAATCTCAAATGATCAAGCCTAGGACGCTCCAAAGCAAAAGTGTCCCACATTAGGCTAATTCAACCCTACAGGTTGTGGGGACATGACTTTTGGAGTCACCGCTGTAATGTCACATGCCTGGAGGGGTCACCTGGGCTGAAACTAATGGTCATATTGGCATTGTGATGGTATTATAATTATGAATATCAGTGTGGTTAATTTTATTAGTAGCATTATTCTACAGCAGATGCTTTCTTGTTGATCACTGACCTACTTTTCGATAAGAAGATCATCAGAAGATTTCAATTTTGACGCCTGTCAAGATCACACTGAAGAGTGAAGGTAGCTTAATAATACACCTTTTTTTCCTCTCCAGTTTAAGGAGGGGGAAAACACCCAGTAAATATCTGAGTCATTAATGTTTCATGAGTGCTCTATTGCTCTACTACGCCTGCTCTGAGTGAGCATGTGAGCAGAAAGCTGAAAAACAACTCCATTCCACTCCTTTCTTTTCCTTCAGCCTTTGTTTCCTCTGCTTTTGTTGTGTCCTTCATTCATGCACTATTTTTCCATCGATCTTTGCCTCTCTTTCTTGCTACCTTTAAAACACACCCAGTTAGCTCTTATCAGGGCAGGTTATGACTCAGAAGATGTGGCATGAGCTGCATCTCACTAATTCCATCCCATGGGTTAACAGAATGATGACACACTGCTGTTGATGGGAATGAGGCTGTGGATAGGCGGTGAGGTCATTCTCACATGGTTCCTCGCTGATGAGTGTGCATGTGATCATCCAAAACTTCTGGATGGCTTCAAGGCTCTTTGGAGGCAAGAGGCTTGAAATGTTGAAGTTAGGCCACAGAGATTGGGAAATGGTGGATTTGGGAGTATGTTAGAACTTTCTTTTAAGTCTGAGAAAGGATAATGTTAGTCTAATTGTAGGCTAGTGTAGTCTAACTCGCTTGTGGTTGACAGAAGAACAACTTTATGAAGTAACTAAGTGAGTGATTTTGTGTTACTTAAGGGTTTCTGTTCAAAGCTGATGTTGGGTTCCATTTTAACAGCATGAGCTTTTAACATTTTTGATTATTTAGAATAACCATAGTTGGCTCACAAAAACAAATGTGACAGGTTTTTCATGGGAAGTGTGCAATGAGAAATCCCTAAGGGTTGAGGGTAAGACTTAAAATTCCTCTGTCCAAAGCTCCTTGTTCAAGAAGTCCTGGTCTTGCCCTAATGTTTTTTGACTCCAAGGGTTTCTTCCTTGCTCAACATCCCATAAAAATCAAACTGGTGTGGTCTCTTTCTGATGCTAGATGCTGTAATTTGACATCAACTGTGGCAGGAGCTACCAGTAATGACATTTTATTAAAAACATTTTAGGATCGTTCGAGATTTCTTTACGCATTGGGCAGAACTTGCTAAGATGGCCTGACCTGGCCGTCTGGGCAGCTGTTTTAGATGTTGTCCACTTGTAAAGGAATTAGCAGACAGTGACAGAGCTGATTTTCAATTGTTCTGAGATCTTTTTATATCCCTTCCCAAACTCTGGGACTCTGCATTTACAACCTTCTTTCTGAAGGCCTCAGAGAGCTCTTTAGATCTGGCCATGCGAGGACCACTCACCTTAACAATCAGGAGCGAACCAAGCTCAATGTCTGAGTTTTAGATAAGGCAGGCTCCTCCAAAATGCTCTCTAACCATGTTCCAATCATTTGCAGCTGATGTGCTGCACCTGATTCTAATTTTAGACATTTTAAGTGGTAATACATTATAAAACTAAATGTGGTGGTGTCCTCACATAAAATCTTTTTCCACATAAAAAGTGCATTTTTATTAACTACATCTTACAAATGATTATTAAAAGACATTTATTTAGTTGTATGTGTTTATTTATTCTCTTTCCATCTCCTAATGTTGTTCATTGAAAATAATGCCAATTTTCATTCTTTTATTCTTTTTAGGAAACTTCCTTTCAGTTTCACAAATCTACAGGGTACTGACTCTGGGATGGTCAGTCAGCTGTTCTGAGAAGAGCAGCAGCTTCTTTGTTTGATTTACCAATATTCCTCATTTCCTCAGTAAGAGCTTCTTGCTCATCACACATCCTTTCAGACCCACAGTGTTGAGTTGTCTTCTCACAGTGGAAGGATGGACTGAAAAACCTGTAGATCTTGATTTTCTCATATCCGAAAGCTATAATCACTGTTTATGTGGTAGAATGAAGAGTGGCCTCGCTTTTGCACATCACTGAATGAATAAGTAAATAAGTAACAGTCCATTTAGAGTAAGTCTTTAAGGCCAGCTTTCATGCTAACACTCTTCTAGCCTGTGTCAACACTAGCGGTGTGCTTTGACTACAGACGCATGAGCAAACACCTTGTTTGTTCTTGCCGCTTTAGCTAGCTGTATTGTGACGGTTTCCTTGTGCTTTTGCGAACAGCTTGGTGGCTAGTGCAGTTTAGTGCAAGCGGTTTTGTAGAGGATAAGCTTTAGCCCTAAGAGGTAGTCCTCCATGGGGAGGTGAACAAAACAAAACACAAACACAGTAACAGGGCTGAGACTGGGGGTGAGTCATTCAGTGGTTGAAGTCGGATTCATTGGTGGGCTATAGGCTTAGAGTTGCATAACTGCAGGCTGTTCATATGGATTTAGGCTGATAGGAACTTTAAAGTCACGTAACTGAGGAGTCAAACTCTGAGTTTAACAGGGAAAAGAAATGAAACCTGACCAATCCTAATCTGCCCCATATAGAGCTCTTAAACATTCAAAAGACAGTTATTTTTTAAATGATGAAATTTCATGTGTAGTTGCAATATAGTTAGTTAAGGCAGAGACTAAAGACAGATTTGATCTGATTCTCCAGATCACTTGAGATTTTAGATGGGGACACTAAACCTTTACCAGGAGGGTGTAGAGGCAGGTTCCTCCCCGGATAAATAAAAAACCCACAAAATGTATGCTTCCCATGATGGTTAAAAAAAAAAACAGCCAAAGGTACTAAAGTCAGGCAGTGCTCTTAATTAAGCAGTGGGTCCTAAAAGGTTATTCAAATGCACTATAGTTTGGTACCTGATTAGACCTGCTTCTTCAGCCCACCCATTTCCTTCAGTTCATTCTCTCACTGTTTAGTAACACATCATTTAGAGTAATCACTTGTTATTAATGATTTCCATTTATTTCTGGAGGCTGGAGAACCTTTGAAAGGGAGGTGGTGGTGATTGGCAGCATTGGAAGTTTGACGAATTTGTTCTGATTCCTAAATCTAAAAAAAACTAGCCCCCCCCCCCCCCCCCAGTAATAACATACCTCAACCCCAACTGTCTTGCTGTAGCCTAATGCTAACATAAGAACAGCCTGTTAAGTATTACACTACAAATACATTGATTTTGCACACGTTTGCACTGTAGGTGGGGGAGACTTCAACTGAATTTTTAAAAATCTGTGCTTGAATGTCATGTCGTATTTCTTCCTCTGGGGTAGTACAGTGTTTGAGTTACTTTAAAAGGGTACTTTTAGATGCACCTATTACAGAAAAGATGATTTCAACGCTCATATTAATATGAAATATTTGTAATCATTATTGATGTATTGATGTTGTTTGAAAAAGAAAGTTTCAGTATCAGTATTATAAAAAAGCCATTTCTTTAGTATTTGGTGGTTTATAATCATTACATGTAACAGGTAGGTGTGGTATATTGACACATTAGATGTGCTATTATTCAAATAACTATATCATCACCATAAAGTAAAAACCTTGTTGTCTCAATTCTTGGCACCTTTTTTTTTACCAGCCCTTCCGTACATGATGGCAATTGTCAAAAGCCGATCCGCACCCTCTGAGCCCTCTGTGCTTCAAGTTTGACTCGGCTCGACCCGCCATCCTTTAAGATCCACGTAAGACAAGCGTCCAGGCTTTTTTCTGTCCTGGCACCAAAGTGGTGGAACAAACTTCCCCTGGTTGTCCGAACGGCAGAGTTGCTCGCTGTCTTCAAACACAGACTGAAGACCCACCTTTTCCGAGAGTACTTGGGCGAGTATTATGGTCTCCATATTGACTTGTGTTTAGTAGAGTCTAAACTTAGAGGTATCTTTGAATTTTTAGCCTATTCAAACTAGCTGAGGTTTTTCTTGGGTAAATAGCAAAGCACTTTTGTTAGTCGCTCTGGATAAGAGCATCTGCTAAATGCCTTAAATGTAAATGTAAATGTCTTCATGGAACCAAAACTAGTTCTTCTAAGGCATTGCTCAAAGAACGCTTCCTTTATTTTTAAGATTGTAAAGTTACAGGGCCTCCAAGGAGCTCCAATGTACTACCACTGTGGCCCAGGGCTGCAAGTTTGAATCCCAAGCTATTAGCGGCCTTAGTCTGAGTAGGTAGATTGTGTTCTCTTGTCTCTGAGCTGGGGACCCGGCATGTTCCTCTGTGTGTGTTGGCTGCCCGGCAATTCGGGAAAAAATGCAGCGCTAGCTCACTTCACATGCCTCGAAGAACACATGTTAAGTCCTTACCCTCCTAGGGACAGGAACATTATGTATTTAAATATGTAATTAAAACATCTCAACAACTAAGTTACATTTTATACTGACAGTCTGCACTGCCACTCTTCCACCATGAAAATGATTTACAACTATAAACTTCTCTTCTGCTCACAAACACGACTGGATAGAAAGTTGAGAATCTGCGCTTATGGCAGAATTCCTCGGCTTGGTTCACTGCTGCTTGAGGAATAATTAAACAAACTGTAAGAAACTAGTTATTTCCGGAGGTAGCGCCATAAGGAACCCGAGAGGGTTAACCACGTTGCCTTTCTTGCCTTCTTTTTCTATTTGATCATTTATTTGTTTAAGCCACTGAGATGCAGATTTTGAGTTTGACGCTCCGCTCTGGCTGCTGTATGTTGTGTGTAGGTGATCATCCGCAGTCAGAGGCATTTCACATGCAGGAGCCATACATCACCCGAGCCGCATGCAGATATTTGCCTTATCCATGCCCAAAGAGAACGGGAGGAATATGGAAAAAGCATGGACATTTCATGATATTGCTGTCATCTGGATTAGAATAAAGCCTAGATCTGCATATAAGCGTAATAATAGTAATGAAGAATGTTATGGGTTGCAGAGAGGCAGCGAGCGAGCAAGAGAGAGAGAGAATGGGAGGAAGTAATGAGAGGAGCTTGAAATTGTGCACTAATAAAATTCGAGGTCATTTACATCTGAGATGGGATTGAGTGGCAGGCGTTGCCATGGCAACATTCCCACGGGTTTCCAAGCGCTCTGCGCTCTCTGACAGCAGCTATGAGAGAGCGAGCGAGAAGGAGAAGGAGAGAGAGCAAGAGCAAGAGAGAGCGATGGGAACGGAGGTGGAAGTTATATGAGTAGACAGCAAAGGGAGAGAGAGGGAGAGAGGGGACTAGCAGGTGAGCAAGGGAAGCAGAAAAGGAGAGGAGCAGAAGAAGAAGAAGGCAGGAAGGCAGGAGAGCGAGAGGGAGAGAGCGAGAGAGAGAGAGACTAAAACCGAGGCTGGCTGAATTGCAAAGCCTTCAATTTTTAATCAGCATGCACCAGGAGGCAGGCGCTGTAGGAGTGACTTAATAATGCACAATTAAACCAGAGCCTGGGCCCAGAATATACTCCGACCCTTTCAACGCCCTCACTCATACACTCACACACTCAGACGCTCACTCCCACTCATTCCTCTGCTCACACTTCGTTTGCTTGCAACACACTGAGGCACATGTAGCACCGGCTATCTCACCATTGTACTGAGAGTCGTTCAGTTGTTTGACAGCACTGTGCAAGAACTTCTGTGGTGTTGCCTTTCATGCTCTATGCCTTTACAAGCATTGGCCTTATCATCAGGAGATCTTGAGTTCCATCCGTGGTCGTGAATCCAAGGCTACGTCCACACAAATACGTTTTAGGTGTAAAAGTGTAAAGAAGTCAGACTTTTTATTTGAAAAGCTCCGGGGATGTGTTTTAGTCTGGAGGGGCAAAAACAGAGACTTTTGGAAAACACTCCTGTCATATGACCTTTTTCCTAAGGAAAACAAAGGCATCAGTCTGGACTCGCAGTTGAGAACACAATGAGTAACAGTGGATAGCAATTAACAAAGTTGAATAATGAATAATAGAGTAAAAAATCTTAATCAACGTTCTTTACTTTGATGTAAATGATGGTATATTTCCTGTTAAAAACACAAAAGTATTTTATTGATTTAAACAATATTGAGAGTTGAAGGTTAACTTAACATATTAAACTGAAAAAATGTATTTAAAAATAATTTCTTAAATGTAATTAATAGAAATTCTCTTATAGATTTTCTCTTAATTGGAAAAGGTTAGAACAACCCTATATTTACTACTACTTAAAATGTCTTAAATTAAAAGCAGATGCTCTGCATCAGCTGCAGATGATAAGAACATGGTTAGAGAGGGTTTTGGAGGAGCCTGTCTTATTTAAACCTCAGCCATTTAGCTTGGTTTGTTCTTGATTGTTGAAGTCAGTGGTTTTGACATGGTGAGTTCCCAGAAAACTTTAGAAGGAAGGTTGTAGATGCGAATGAGTCTGACATCAATTTAAAAAGATCCTGGAACAATAATAAATCAGCCTTTCCACTATTTACGAAATAATCTTCTGTCCATGCATAATTTACAAATGCAACAACTGCCAAACATGGCCAGGTCAGGCCATCCTAGCAAGATCAGCCCAATCAACAGTAAATTGCTGTAAATTGATTAAAGTGTGGTACTATCTGTCTAAAAACAGAAGCTCAAGCAGAGGTTGACTATGCAACATGACAGTGACCCATAACAATCCAGTAACTCCACCAAGAAATCTCACATGAAGGAAATGGAGTGTTCTGGAATGGCCAAGTCAAAGCCCAGATATTAATTCTATAAAGATTCTGTGTTTTTGATTAATTGGCAATGGTAAAATTGAGAGGAGAATTATTAAACAATTTAAGACATTTCCCCCCTAAACTCAAGCAATATCAATCAATGCCAAAGCAATCAAATCAAAATCAATCAAAGCAATGCCAATCAGTTTAATTGCCAAGACATTATGATTTGCACTGTTACTAGCTAATAGTAATGACTTTAGAAAACATGGACGCCAGGGTTCCTTTACCTACAGTTCAATAGAAATTAAGCCAAACTGTCCCCCATATTGTCAAATTTGCAACCAGAGTCTGCACAGTTGAGATCAGTTGAGATCAGACAGGGCTACTCATTTGGTGGACCACCATAATAGAGCTTACTGCTCAGAAGTGAAGCAGATTTTGATAGATCCAACAGGGTCAGATACCACAGGTTTGTTTGAGGTTAGTAAAGTTCTTTGACATGAATGTGTCAATTTTTTTCATTGTACTAATTGCCATTTAAAAGCTTCCATTGATTGTTAGCTATGCTAGCCATGTAGCTTCACCAGACATTGGTTAGTAAATGCATTTAGGAGTTGGGACAAAATTGTGCTCCTTTGTCAGTTTTAATTAAACCATTACAAATACATATACATTCTCCAGGCTAAGGTGGAGCGTTGGCATCAGATTAATGTCATTTAACACATAGTTTGTTGTACCACATGTTGCATGTTGGCTGAACAGCATCAGATGCACTGGCACACAGTCAAATCGTTAGATAAGAGGTGTTATACTTGCCAAATGTGTTACACACTCTTTGAGGAGTGCACATTAAATCGAGTGTGCCATGTGACTGCCAGGCAGGCCGGTGCTCACTAAATTTTCTCTGCCGTCAGCTATTTGCATGGCAAGGCCACTTCCCTGATAGAAACAAATCAAGAAGCTGTCCAGGCCCTGGAAACAACGTCACCAAAAATGATCTAAATGAGATTATGCATATAAAACTGGTGTAGGGCAGCCATTTGTGAATCTATCAAGGACAAACAGTGTTTTAACTGTTTTAACCGTCTAAACTGTTCAAACTGGTCTTCAGTGGTGTTTATGTACTGTTTTTAATAATGAAATTGATAGAATTATTTCTTACTTGTAGTGTATTAAAAGACAAACTGTTGATTTTAGATATCAATTTTACATCAGTACAATGTAGTGCTGTGAGGGGCATTTTGCTGTTTAAAGTTGTGTATTTTGGCAATTATTTTGGTGTAATAGGTTGTTGTTTTCCAACATTAAAACAGGAGGGAACAGGTCATACAGACTCGAAGTTGACATAAAACCTCAAATTAATACAATTAATTATGTATTTAAATAATTATTAACTATAGGGTGCAATTGTACTGGTTTTTCCAGTATAACTAATGAACTTTAGAGCACCAGTCTACAACC
The DNA here is from genome assembly GCF_030463535.1 of Salminus brasiliensis. Classification (NCBI taxonomy): domain Eukaryota; kingdom Metazoa; phylum Chordata; class Actinopteri; order Characiformes; family Bryconidae; genus Salminus; species Salminus brasiliensis. The sequence continues at coordinate 14,159,066 of NC_132878.1, forward strand.
TATAACCCAGACTTTTGCACACAGGTAGTCCATACAAGCTGGAATTGAACTCACTTTCAATTTCGTTATGTGAACCAAATGTATAGCATCATGTCTGGCAGTTAAAATTAAAGCTAACTAAAGTAGCCATTTATGCTGTCTGTCTTTGTCTTTTTTATTTGAATTTAAACTGTTTTTTTGCATGCACACTGATCAGCCATAACATTAACACCACCTGCCTTGACTCTGACATCTGAAGGTGTCCTGCGGTATCTAAAACCAAGACCTTAACAGTAGATCTTTTCCTGTAAGTTGTCAGGTGGAGCCTCCATGGATCAAATTAATGAGCCTTGGGCGGCAATAACCCTCCCCTCTTGACAGATGCCACTTAAGATGAACATAATCAATATAATTCACTAATTTTTTATTTATTATGGGGGACTGGTATGTGATATAGCAGGAGTGCCTGGGAGGATCAAACAAACAGAAGTGGATCCATGAAGAATTAAAGCTTTTCTGAGAGCAAAAGGAGGCCCTACCCAGTAATAGGTATGTTCATACTGTCATTGTTTTTGGCATTTTATGGAGTGTGTTCACCTTTGTTTAATGATAGTGTTTGTTATACGCAGTTCCATTTGTTTTGAGCTGGTTGTGGAGTTCTTTGTTTTCTTAATGCTTTTTCTCTTTGGTTGGCTTAACGTTCTACCTTGTTTAGGTTCAGTTTTCTAGCCTGTGGCATATCTAGTCATGGCAAATCTTTGGAGTTTTCAAAGGTAGTGCTCTTAGTCAACATGTACCCCTGCTAAGGGTTATTGACCATAACCATTCAAAAATAAAAAGCAACCCATGACTCCTAAGGTATATACAGAAAACAAACCTAAATGACACTTTTTGTACATTTTGGAGCTCAGGTTCTACCTATTTGTTGAATTTACTATATTAAGGAACATATAATTCTATCCAGTTGTGTTTGCTATAACCTTTTTACATGTCACATGTTATATATTTTTCCCTAATATGGTCCATTAAGTTTTCTATGAATTAAATAAAGATGCACAAGGCTTCCTTTTCCTTGGATGCACTGCAATTAAGAACTGTTGGTTGTATTATTATCAACAGTGAAGCGCAGATTAATACTTTCAGTTATATTAATACGTGATTTTTGCTTCCTATTGGAGCTGGATCAGGGATTTGGTCTATTCGTATGTAATTTCCCCAAATTCCCACAGATTACCCAGAAACGTCACAGCCTGGATCAGTGTTACACAACAGATGCTACACACTCAATTACAGTAACACAGCCACTAGCATGGAGTGGACTGGGACAGGACTAGAGTAGGGCATTCACTGCTTCCATTATTGTCAGAGCATAAAAATGACCCATAAAATATTTTGTACAATGAATCTGATCAGACCCACCATCTCCCCAGCAATACCTTCAGAGACTCTCGTAAATTGTGGGAACTTGTTGCCAGAATAGTTATGTTGTATGTGTGACCATGTTCAACATGATAATATGAATAAGTATTGTGTGTTTTCTATCACTATATTGTTGCTGTCCCGCAAAGACCTTCTATCTCCATTTTTTGCTGTTTTTGACAAATTTCACGATGACTGGACCAACAGAAATGCTCCAGAATGACTTGGAATAAAATCTTGTTACATTGACTTCCATTGAAAGGAATCAATGTAAATCTCCATTTTGGAGATATGAGGTTTTTGCACGACAGGGACGATATATAAGAATCACCCTGCTGCCTTTATTGTTGGATGCAATGTGATTTGAAAGCATAAGCACTTCCAGAACACACGTTAAATCAGTTGGCACATATTTTATTCGTTTAACCCTTGTGTGGTCCTAACATTCTGTATGCTTTCCTTGTCCCAAATGCAATCTGTGTACCCTGGTGGTCTACAGATTTCATGGAAGTATAAACAAAGATGATGTTTCACTTCCTCCCCCGAAAAAGTCATTCAAGTTGAAAAAGATAGTTTAGAAGGTTTTCTGCTGTGAAAACCTGGTGGTGGGTCACTTTTTACCTTTAAGACACAAGGGTAATAAGAGTAAAAATAAATGGCGACTGAAGAATAAAGAATATTTAAATGTGTTTTCTAGATCAAAAAAGTAGTTTTGTGACAAACTTGTTGTTGGGTAATGCCATGAGCACATATACAAAATCAACAGCAACTATGAGAAATTGCATTATTAATGGGGAAGAGTAGATTAGTAAACATGTACACTTTGTGTTTAAAGGGTTAAAAAAAAATCCTTTAGATTAAAGCTCCAAAAGGCCATTTAAATCAACCAATCCGAGACATATCTGGTCCTACATCAATTTCCTTGTGTTTTATAAGTCTCCATAGACTGACCACAGTGCTGCTAGCTTTTGGCCATTGCTACAACATTTGTGCACACACACACACACACACACACACAGCAGACAGCAGTTGGAGCCATAATCGTTTGACACCATCTGTCAGAAGGTGAGAATACACAGGCCTCAAAGAACACACACACACACACTCATATTACACACTTTATGAGGTTCCAGTGTTTTACACAATGAACTGTGTATTATAGCTAAATGACGTTCTGCTTGTGGTTGGTGTAGCGCAGTGGGTAACAACACCATCTTCCCTCTGGCAGACTAGGGTTCGATTCCCTGAAGGGGGAAGCGCAACACACTACACCAAGGAGTCCTTCGGCAAGACTACTTCTGGATTAGAGCACCGGCCAAATGACATAAATGTAAAGGATTGCAGGATCCCTAACCTCAGCAAATCTTCTAGCTCTTCACAAAAGAGAGGAAAACAAGGTTAACCCTGTTTTTGTGTGAGCAAACAAGGAAGTGCTTAAATACTTGAGTTAAAGGTGGACTGTCATAGCAATGACCTATATTCTTACATTTGCATACGTCTGGAATCACTGATGTCTACACGTGTAACATTTGCTTGGAAAGGTTGATAAACTCTTGTTGTTTCAAGGTTTAGTTAAAACAATGTATTAAAATTTGAGTTACATTCCAGTCACCCCATTAGTTTTCTCTTAAGTGGACTACACAGAGTATTCCGATATTTTAAGGGGCATTCCAAACCATAGGGATTGATGGTGTTCTGTTGGAAGGAAACTTCAAACTGCGTTGGGAATAGGGAAGAACGGTCCATCACTTCACAGGAAGCTTCCAGAAAGATTACCCATCATTCATTGCATGGCTTTTAAAGAGCACATGGTTCTCTGTATTAGATGATGTAGTTGCAGTGCGTATTCAATCAACTGCAGTTCCCTACACCCACATCCCGTGCTTAGTGTGTAGGGAATATTAGGTAGAATGAAATTCATTGGATGTCTGCTGTGTGGATACTTTAGCCTGGCTAGTTCTTTCTGTGATGTGTTTCTGTGTTACAAAAATAGTTTCAACCTATAGTTATGTCACTGTCGTTACAGTACTACTGTTACGTCACTACTGGTACTATTGTTACATCTGTGCTGTAAAGTCAGTATTGTGACGTATTTTCTAACGTTATTTTTAACTATTGTTGCTATTGTTATGTCAAGTATGTTACATGAGTATTGTACAGCACTAATATTATTATTGTTACAGCACTACTATTTTTACTATTCTTCCGTCACTGTTGTTACTATTGTTACATCAGTATTATGCCACTATTACATCACTATTATTATTATTATAATTGTGTCACTATTATTACACCACTTTTACATTACTGTTATTTCTATTGTTACATCACTGTTACTATTGTTACATTACTGTTATTATGTCCCTGTTGTTACACCACCACTGTTACGTCACTATTGCAACTATTGTTACACCACTGCTGTTAAGTCAGTATTGTAACGTCAATGTTGTTACAATTGTTATATCATTTATGTTACTATTATGTCACAATTATTACTTAACTATTGCTACAACACAACTGTTACTATTTTTAAGTCACTATTGTTACACAATTGTTATGTTACTGTTCTTTCTATTGTTACATCACTGTTACTATTGTTACATCAATATTATTATGTTGCTGTTATTTTTATTGTTACACCACTGTTTTTTCTGTTGCTATATTACTGTTGTTACATCACTATTGTTACATCACAATTGTTGTATTACTATTGTTTGGTGCTTCTACTAAGTATGATGTCACTAGTGTACTAGAAAAGTCAGCAAACTGTATGGACATCTAAAAAATGAAATCTTTAATGTACTGAAATGTAAAGAAATGTACTGTACTTCCCTTATTCATTTTCTTATCCATGTTTTTCTTGTCAGGGTCGCAGTGGGTTCGAAGCCTACTGAGGATCACTGTACCAAGGGGGCAATATAGCATTGCCATTTGACCTACCATGTGTTTTTGAGACATGTAAGGAAACTGGATTACCTTGAGGAAACCCACAAGCAGGATTGCTTACAGGCTACCATCATGTGTGCAACAGTATGTTTGTATTACTATCTATCTTTTAAAAGTCAGATGTTTTGAAGTCTAAACACATCAGGCTCCTCATTATTTAATTAATAATATTAAAATTAATAAAAAAATTTGAATCTTTTGCTTCTAGAAACGTGATTTTCTTTAGGTTTAGAAATCAGTTTTTGCATTGTTTGAAAATCTGTAGAAAGAAAATGAATAATAAAGATAACTGCCAGACCTTTTGTCAGCTTTGATCATGTGTGTGTGTGCATGTATGCATATGTGTGTGTCCTCCAGCATTGTTCAGAGCACCCGTACTGCTCTCTTTTCTCTCCCTGTTCTTGGAGGAGATGTTAATGGCTCTCTGGATGTGTTAATTAGCATGGACAGTGGTTAACGAGGAGGGGTGAGTGTGTGTGTGTATGCGGAGTTGAGTACCGGGTCATTTCACTCTGGTGAGTGTAACAGTCATACTGAGGCTGTTTTTGACACTGCATTATTACCACTGAAGAAGGGAGAATAATGTGTTGGACGTAAGCACAGCGCCTCCTACAGGCTTGGAGGTGTCACTGTTAACCTCAGTACTAAAGATAATGACAGTGAAAACATTAGTTTTGTTGGATGTGTATCTAGGTTTGCTCTCTCTCACTTTCTCTCTCTCACAAACACACACACATGCACACAAGGTCCCGTCACAATGCTACAACAACCCCAACCAAACAGAGTGAAAGAATGGAGAGAGAAATAAAGAGAGACAGGAGAGCGAAACACACAAACAAAGATAGAGGGAGAGAGAAAGCACAGAGATGGGGGACAGACTGAAAACATGAAAGAAAGACAGACAGGAGTATGAATTCAAAAAAAGAAATGAGAAAGACAAAAACAAGAACGAACGAAGGATAAGAGACAGAAAGGAAAAAGAGACAAAAGAGAAAGACAAAAAAGAAGAAAAAAAATAGAAAAGGGAAAGATAAGAGAAAGAACAAAGAATATAGAATTAGAGACAGGTAAGAGAAGGAGATTAGTGAAAAATATAGAAGACAGAAAGAACACAAGATCTAAAAGAGAAAGAGAAAAGAGAAAGAAAAAGAGGAGAGATAGAGAGAAGTGAGACTAAATGAGAAAAGAAAGACATGAGAGAGAGGATAGAGCAAACAAAGATAGAGAAGTGAAAGACAGAAATGCTGGCAGAGGAGAGAAAGAGAGACAGGAGGGATTGAGGCAGAGAAAAGAGAGAGGGGGGAGGAGAGAAGGATAGAGGCAGAGGAAAGAGAGAGGAAGAGGAGAGAAGGAGAGGCAGACAGACAGAGAAGAGAAGAAGAGACACAAAGGCAGAGGAGAGAAGAAGAGACGCAGAGACAGGGACAAGAGACACAGGCAGATGAGCGAAGGAGAGGCACACAAAGGCAGGGAAGAGAATAAGACACATAGAGGCAGAGGAGAGAAGAAGAGATGCAGAAGTAGAGGAAAGAGAGACACACAGGCAGAGAAGAGAAGGTGAGACAGAGGCAGAGGAAAGAGAGACACACAGGCAGAGAAGAGAAGGTGAGACAGAGGCAGAGAAAAGAGAGACACACAGGCAAAGAAGAGAAGGTGAGACAGAGACAGAAGGAAGAGAGACAGACAGGAGATTAAGACACGCAGAGGAAAGATGGAGAGACACGCAGAGGAGAGGAGAGACACAGAGGCACAGTAAAGAGAAAGACTTGCAGAGAGAGAACGAAAGGAAAGGTAGAGCATGACATGTATGTAGGAGAAAGAGAGGGACAGGGAGAGAGGGAGCAACTGCGGGTGTGTTGCTAAATGAAAGCATGCTTTATGTATGTGTGAAACAGAAGCTCTATAATTGTGTATGGAGAAAGCAGAGGGTGAGAAGATGTGTGTGTGTGTGAGAGAAAATATGTGTGTGTGCACAGAGAGAGAGAGAAAGAAGCAGTAGAGAAGGTCTGTGTGTGTGTGTGTGTGAGAGAGAGAGAGAGAAAGAGAGAGAGCGAGCCTTTATTCTGAGTGGAATAGCTAATGAGGGCCCTGCGGAGGCTGGCTTTGCTGTGTGCGGCGGTAATGAACAGTGGCAGCCTGGCACGCCGCGCCCATGAGCTTTATTATTCACACGCATACATCAGAATACAGCCCAGACATTATGCAAATGCTGCAGAGAGAGAGAGAGAGAGAGAGAGAGAGAGAGAGAGAGTGAGAGAGAGAGAGAGACACAGAGAAAAGGGGAAGAAGAGAAATAGAAAGATTTAGAAGGAGACAGTGGAGAGAAGGGATGAAAGAGAGTGGATAGGGAGAGAGAGCAGTACAGAGAGCGAGGGGGATAAGAGAATGAGAAAGAGATAGAGAGATTTAAAGGGAGAAAGTGTAGAGAAGGCTTGAGAGAGAGTGAAGAGAGAAAGAGAGAGAGAGAGAGAGAGAGAGAGCAGTACAGAAAGAAGTGATAAAAAAGAGAGAAGGGATGAAAGAGTCATTAGGCAAAATGGAATAGAAAGATTTAGAGGGAGACAATGAAGAGGGGATGGAAGAGAGTGAATAAGGAAATGGGAGAGAAAGTAGAAGAAGTAGATGAGAAACATAGAGAGAGAACAGATGGAGAGAGAGATGAAAGAGAAAAAAGGAGCAGGGGTAAGCAGAGATAAAGAGATAATAGAGAGAAAGAGTACATGGAGAGAGAGAGAGAGAGAGAGACAGAGAGCAAAAGAGAAAAAGAAAGAAAAGAGGGTAGACAGAGAGAGAAAGAGAAAGTGTGTGTATATATATATATATATATATATATATAGAGAGAGAGAGAGAGAGAGAGATGGAGAAGGTAGGGGAGGGAGAAGCAAGAGAAAAAAAGTGAAAGAGAAAGTAGAACGAGAGAGAGAGAGAGAGAGAGAGAGAGCTGTGTATCATTTAATATTGAAATAAAAAGTCTATGCTTTAGAGAAAGGCTAATTTAAAATGTATAGGGTGTGTGTGTGTGTGTGTGCGCGTGCGTGCGCACACACCTGCATATCCTCTGCAGGAAGGTGTAATGTCAAGACTGTGTGTCTGTATCGAAATCCATCAAATTAAAGAACGTTTCAGATGCACGCTGTGTGTGTGTGTGTGTGTGTGCAGGAGAGAGAATTTGCATAGTGGTAGTGCATGAATTGGAGGGAAGCAAGACTCAAGAAGGCTGGCAGGTCCCTGTACCCTGTATGTGTGTTTGTGTGTGTGTGTGTGTGTGTGTGTGTGTGTGTGTGTGTGTGTGTGTGTGTGTTTGTCCATTTTTAGGCACAAATGTCTCAAATGCACTTTGTAGTAAGACCAGAGGAAAACAGGGCTAACCTGCAGGACCAGCACTGGACATGACCTTTCCTGGTCCTGGCTTTGTAAAGTGCCTCTTTTTGCTACAGAATCAACGTATTTATTATTTTAACTGAGAGGGCAAAACCTTCTCTTGTTGGTTACTGAGGTTAAGGTTAGGGCTAGGGTTGTGGGTGTTGGGAACTGTTTTTCTGTGGATTTTCTTTTCTAATTTTTACTGTTCACCGCTGTATTTACTACAATGCATATAGTCATATTGCAAAACCACATTAACCACCTGGGGTGCCATAACAACCACATAGCAACAGCCTAGCGTCTGCCTGGAAGTGTGGACATATAGTGTATCAGAACGTGCTGGAGGGAAATGTGAGCCAAAGCTGAGATGGACCATGCAACATGACAATGTCCCACAACATTCCAGTAAAGCCCTCAAGCAATGACTCAAAAAAAGTACCAAATTAAATACCAAATTAAAGCCCAGATTTTAATCCTATTAAGATGTTGTGGTGGTGATTTGCAATGGACAGTGCTAAACATTACACAGCTGAAAGCTACTCCTATAGAAGAGTAGGAAAAACCTTCTCCCAGTCAGTGTTAGAGATGGTCATAGGCAATGTCTAATTGAGATTATGTCAGCCAAAGGGGGGAAATACCAGCTATTAGTCCCTAACCTTTTGGTATATTCTTTTAATTTTTTGTGTTCAATAAAAGATGAGGAGATCTTACATGAGTCTTATATGAGTCTTATTTAGCTGAGACTGAGGTGAGATCAGACTGATCCCACTGTGAGAAAATCAGAGGGTTGTTTCTCAGGAGCTGAATTTCAGAAGCAGGAGACAATTGCTTAAGTCTTACATTGGTCTCAAACAGGACTTACTCTAAACATCTAGCAGAAATAATAGGACTAAGAGGAGATCCTAACTTGAAATAAGTTATTTTTCTTTCTTCTGCTGTAAAGTTTCCCTTTTGGAGATAACTAGTGATGCTATGTTGTTTTTATACTTACTGTCTGCACTGAGGTTTTAAATGGTTTCTATAGAGAGTCCAGGGTTTCTCAGGCTCCAGTTACTGTAGCAGATCCTGTCCTTCAGACTAGCCTTATATGGGCTGACTGAGTCTTGGACTACAGCACTGCCAACACTATTCTCTCTCTCTCTCTCCCACTCTCTCCCACTCTCCTGCTCTCTCTCTCTCGTTGTCTCTTGTTTGTCTCTGCAGTTTGTCTCTCTACTCTGTCTTTTCTACAGGATCTATACGGAAAAAACTTCTCAGAAGGATGCTACAGTTTGAATTTATGCTTTTCAAAATCATACCCACTAGAATATTCCCAAAAGCTTTAACATCTACAGAGACACATTTCATATCCTGCAAGTATTTCTGATTGAACACTCAACCATAAGCTCAAGGGACAGTTAGACGTTTTCTAAAGGAAACCTCTACTGTACTCAAAGTCAAATAAATTCATCAGTTCATCAAAGTGTTTGTTTTTTATTTCATATGTACATTCCAGCATGTACGTCCACTAGAGGATCAAGTGCTAACCACACACGTTTCTTTTTCAGCTTCTGCACAGAGCCAGCTCTCCGTTCTTGAAGGCTTTAGTTCACTGTGTTTGGCTAAGCTAAGTGGATCTCAAACTGCCCTCAAACTATACACCAAAGTCAAAGATGGTATTGATGTCAAAGCAGTCTGAATCATGTTCCAGGGCCAGATATTACTTATTTCATGCTTATTTCATATTTCATCACTTTTATATAACACAGATCTTCCAGCTGGCCATTTCCAAATTCATAAAATTCAGTATTTTCTGTTTTTTGAATATTATTATTATTATTTCCAAATTTCACTGACTGATGTTAGAGTTAAATAAACAAATTCTTAACTATGTTCAAATATTTGGGGACACCTCCTCTAATGAAGGCATTCAGCTACTATTCAGTCACTAAGTTGCACCCATTGCTGACACAGATGTGCAAACGCACACACACACACACACACACACACACACACACACACACATTGTGTCCCTGTAGAGAAGTGCTGCCAAAAGCATAGGACTCTCTGGAGCAGATAAACATAAACCTATTGGCACCATGCCTAATGCCAGGCGTGGGCAAGAGGGATATAAACCCCCCAACATTGAGATGTGGAGCAGTGGAGCTGTGTTCTCTGGAATGTTGGTTGATGATGCTCCATCCAATACTTTTGGGGAGTTTGGGATGAGGTGGTTTGGTGATCATCCAACATCCGGACCTCCTTGAATGCAAACAGTTCCTCACAGCAAATGTCTAATCAAAAGCCTTTCCTGGTCAGCGGGGACAGTTAGTCCAAAAAGCAGAACAAACTATTTTTTAATAGTTTGATTTCAGAAATAACCATGAACAAGCTGGTGTCCCAATACTTTAGAAGGACTGACCTGCCACATGGATGCTAACAGTGTAGAAGCGGGTTATTGCTTCAAGTGGTTCAAAAGTCTAAGTCTATTCAGAATTTTGGTGCATTTCCTGGTGAATATTGAAATTTAAAAACACCTTTGTACAAAAACCTCTTCAACTGAAGCTTGTGTTTAGACAACTTCTACTCATCAGAGGCTTATGCACCAAAGTGTGGAGTCTGTACCAGCTCAGGTTCACACTACCATTAAAACAAAGGGGGTCCTAAAGTATTCTGTGAGGTTCTAAAATTCATGTGAAAATTTCATTATACCTTTTACTTTAATTCTTAAGCTAATTATGAAAATTGTATTAAATTAAAAGATAACATCACACAAAACCTTGTATCTGCAAACAGCAACTTCATATGAAAACTTCTTATCTATTAGTGGATGTCAATGTAAAATGATTTAATTCCAAGTCATTTTGGAGCATTTCTACTGGTCCTTTCATTATGAACCTTTGACACATTGTAAAGACCATGTTAGGTTTCAAATTATGTCAAACTGAAAATGGTTCAAAATGCAGATACAAGGTTTTTGCATGACAGCAGCGATATGATGAGTTTTTATGTGACTTGACTGACAGTCTCAAAGGTCATTGAGTGGGAAAGCCCCAGCGACACTAGGGGTAAACTGACTCATAGTACTGAGAAACTGATTAATCTTTAACTTCAGAGTCAGCACAGCTGTAAATACGGCTTGTTTGAGAGCGGTTTGATTATTTATTAGGTTTGGCTACATTTTTAACAGAAAAAGGGGTGCTGGGAAGTGGAAATAACAGCACTACTTCCCGTAAGCAAGGCAAAAGCTTAGTGTAGCGGTAGCATAGAAAACCTTTACCAAAATCAATCAATGTAGAACTTGTTCGTAAAACCATGTTTTTAAATACACATTTAAACAGCATTTCTGCTTGATTAGAAACATGCATGGCTACTATAAAGCAAACTGTAAAGTGATGAGATAAACTATCAGGAAATTATATAATGCTAGTAAACAATACCAATTACCTTTTCAAGTCCTTAATCAGCATCCTAGTTGGCAGTGATGACTTTTGGAATGTGCTTTCTCATAAGCTGACAGAAAGGCTACAGTAACTCCACTCAGTACAACTGTGGTGGGCAGAAAAGCAGCTCAGAATGCACAACACTTTCCACCTTAAGGTGAAAGAGCTACAACAGCAAAGGACCATGACAGGTTCCACTTCTGTCAGCCAAGAACAGATAGCTGTGGCTGCAGTGGGCACAGACTCCAAAACTGAACAGTTAAAAAACACACACACACACTAGTCATCTAGGGGCAGTGAGCACACACACCCCCAGAGAGCAAAAAGGGTTAAGGGCCTTGTTCAAGGGCCCAACAGTGGCAGCTTGCCGAGCCCAGGTATCAAACCCACAACCCTGTCATCAATAGCCCGGAGCTCTAACCGCCAAACCACCACTGCTGAAGACTGGTAAAGCAAAGCCTGGTCTGATGAATCTGATGAATTTCTGCTGAGGGTACAGGTAAAAATTGGCATCAACAGAAACAATCCATGGATCCAACCTGGCTTGTGTCAACAGTCCAGAGGTGGTGTAGTGGTGTGGGGATGTTTTTATTTGCACACTTTAGTCCTATTATTTAGTACTATTGATGTGCATCCTTTCATGGCCACAACATATTTCTAGCACAATGATGCACCATGTCACAAAGCAGAGGTTGGCTTAAACTGGTTTCATGAACATGGCAGTAAATTCAGTGTTCTTCATTGGTCAGCACAGTCACCACATCTGAATCCAAAAGTACACCTTTAGGGTGTGACAGAATGGGGGAGCCGCAGCGTGAGAGTGCTCCAGTAAAATCTGCAGGAATTGTATGACGCAATCATGTCAACATTGCCCAGAATATGACAAAATCTTGTATTTCAGTATTAGAGCTAATGCTTGGTGAGTGTGTAACTCACGAGGTTGAATGAGATTTTGGCAAATGTTCTGTAAACCTTGTCCAGCCCTTTTCATCTTGCAATCTATAAGTAAATATTAGATGTGTTAAAATACCAGCATTATTCTATCTCTCTCCCAATGTATTTAACGAGATTTAAATATGTATTTTTGGATAATGTGTTTTTTTGAGATGGATAGAGGGGTGAGGAGTCTATGGACCTTCAGCTTTTTCCTGGTGCTTTCTCCGTCTCTCCAGATGAAGGATGGGCTGCACTCAGATCTGCTCTCTCTGTTTGAAATCTGCGTGTAGTGATAGCTCATGAATAAATAATCCCTATACAGCATCTCATGCAAATCCATGCAAATGAAGGCTCTGGGCCATACAATTCCTCCCTTGTTTGTGCATCGATGTGTGTGTGTGTGTTCTAATACAAGGCTTCAATATGCATCAAATCCTCATATCGATAGCTTGTATAAACTGATGACTTTACATTTATGAACAGTCACACATTTTCATATTTCACCTAGTTATTGTGAATTGTATATTGTGTTTGATCATATGTGCCCTTGCTGTGTGTGTTATGTAATTGATTGGCACACTTTTATATTTACAAATGGACAAAAGAACATGAATTAAATGTTAATTCAATTTTGAGAGACATTCACAGAGTCAGTCTTGGGGATCACTGGGAAGGGATCAACTTTTTGTGTTCTTTCAACTCACACCTAAGCCAGTACATCATCAGTTAAACTGTACAGACCAGTAACACCAACCACAACCTGAATTCACACACTACAGACTGCTACTGATCACTCGGATCCTCTCAGTTTACTCATCATACCCACACTGAGCTCCGCTAGCTCAGGGACTGCATGCCCACAGCAATGCTCCAAAATCTAGTAGAACGATAAACTAGATTTCAGAAGAAACCAAGAATGAGCAGGTGTCCCAATACTTTTGTCCAAATAGTGTACGTGTATATACATATAATACGGTACATAATGAAAATGATATTATTGCATATTCCCTGATCAGCTGTATCATTAAAACCACCCACCTAATATTGTCCACCACCATAACAGCTCTGACCTGTCGATAAATGAACTTTTTCAGCATTTTGTGCTACAGTTGCTCCTCTGTGCACCAGATGGGCTAGCCTTCGCTCCCAACATGCATCAGTGAGTCTTGGGTGTCCTTGACCTTGTCACTGGTTCACTGATTGTCCTTCATTAGACCACTTCTGGTGGGTACTATCTGTCTGCATATCGGGAACACCCCACAAGGCCTGATTGTGCTCAATGTTTCTGTGATGTTCTGACCGAGTCATCTAGCCAAAAGGTGCCAAAGTAGCTCTGATTCTTTTGTATGACCATTTGTCCTGCTGTTAACACATCCGCTTCAAGACCTGACTGTTCACTTGCTGCCGAATGTGTGTATCCCACCCCGATGACAGATGCCACTGTAACGAGATAATCAGTGTCTTTCACTGTACCTGTCAGTGGTGTTAATGTTATGGCTGTCTGTGTAGGTACATGTACCATATATAGGACAAAAGCCTATGTATTGTAAATGTAACCCCCTGACATTGTTTATAAATAAAACTGTGTGTGTTTAGCACTGTGTTTCAGCATGGTATAGTATAGTATAGATCTCTCTCTCTCTCTCTTCTTCTCTCTCTCCCTGGAGCTGCATGTTTAACATGGCTGAAGCCCATTTTACATGGTGTCTGCCCCTCACACAGACACACGCGATCTTCCACACATAAGCTACTCATGCATGTGTGTGTGTGTGAGTGTGTGAGGAAGCATGTATGTGTGTGAGTGGATGTGTGACACCAGCAACCTTATTATCTTCACCCTCTCTCTCTGCCCCATCCTTTCATCTTAACCATCTTTACTGTCTTTCTCTGCTCCATACCACTGATATTGCACCATTAACTGTGAATGGTATGACTAAAAAGTGGGAACGTTTAGGAACCACAGCAACTTAGCAACGATGTGGCAGACCACGCAACGTCACAGAGCAGGGTCACCGAGTGCTGAGGAGCATAATGTATAAAACTGCCCAACGCTCTGCTGACTCTGATGAGTTCTAAACCTGTTGTTAGAGCTGCCTATGGATTTAGAATGGGATATCATAAGGTGTTATGTGTCCAAATACTTCTGGCCATGTAGTGTATATGTGAAAAAGTGTAATGTAATGTGGTATATAGCTCATGATTACACTATAATTAAATATCCGCTATTGTAGAACATGGGTAAGACATATCTGCTATATAATTATGACATGATTATGTTATTATTGGTGATAATGGTGGACCCTAAGGGTTTATGCTACAGTATATGACTGTTACAGGTGAAGTCTTTGTTTGGGGTTGTAGCAGAGATGGCCCTTTGCTTGCTCCACCATCTTTCATGGTCTCACTCTGGATCAATGAGTGTATGTCTGAAATATTGATCCTCAAATCCTGCTCTGAAGAACCACTGTCTCTCTCGAACCCTCTCTCTCTCTCTCTCACACACACACACATTTTTTTTCACCCCAACACCCACACCTCATAAATAAAGTAAAAAGCTTTAGCCTTAAAACCCCTAAACACCCCCACCCAAACGCACTACATGGACACACGCACACATGCACACACGCACGCTCTAACCCTTGCTTTTACTAGGGTGTGTGGCCCAGGTCATGAGTGCCTTCTAATGCCAGACATCCCCTCTGAAAGTGTGTGCATGCGTGCATGTGTGTGTGTGTGTGTGTGTGTGTGTGTGTGTGTGTGTGCATGCTACTGTTTTTGAGCTTCCACCTGCTGTCATTCCACTCAGCCAGAGAGCAGAGAGAGAGAGAGAGAGAGAGAGAGAGAGAGAGAGAGAGAGAGAGAGAGAGAGAGAGAGAGAAAGTGAAAGAGGGAAAGAAAGAGAGAAGGAAGCCGAACGTTTAGCAACAGTGTGTCAAACAGAGAGAGGAAGCGAGGGAAGAAGAGCCAGAGAGAGGAAAATAGAGAGAGAGAGAGAGAGAGAGAGAGAGAGAGAGAAATAAAATGAGAAAGAACGAGAGAGAAGAAGGTGGTGGGGGTTGGAAAGGTAAAGAGTGAGAGAAGGAGATGGAAAAAGAGTGAAGGAAAGAGATTTAAGTGTATTTAAGCTTCATATTGGTAACAATGTCTGTAATTGAGAGGGAAAGAATGAAAGAAAGAAAAGAAGGAAGGAAAAAGAGGGGAGAGTCAGAGCGAGGGGGAAGGATGGAAGCCTATTCTCCCTAATTAAAATAAAATAAAAAATTGCTAAATCAAGCACCTACTTTATTACTGAGTGAATTTCTATCTCGTGATTTGAGAACCTAAGTCATTATTTTAAGATACTAAGTCATTCTTTTGAGAAACTACTAAGTCATTCTTTTGAGAAACTACTAAGTCGTTTTGAGACACTATCTCATTATTTGGGATGCTGGAAGTCATCACTTCCAGATACAAAGGCATTATTTGAGTCATTGTTTTCAGATACGTAGCTATTTATTATATATACTGTCATCATTTTTTAAATCATTCTTTTGAGATACTCTTATCATTTTGATAAACTAATTTATCATTATTAAGTCATTACTTTAAGATACAATGTCATTCTTTTGAGATACTCTCATTATTTTACCTAGGTTTTTCCACTCACCTTTACATATGTGATGTGATGTGATATATGTGTATGACGTGTATGATCATATATGATGTATGTGTATGATGTGTATGATGATAATGGTGTGACGATAAACATGGGTTGGTTTGGTTTTTATTATTTTGATACACAATCTCATTATTTATACTATACTTATATGATTATTCTTTTGAAATACTGTTTCATTATTTAAGATGCAAAAACATTCTTTCATGTCATTATTTTGAGATGAGCTAGTAACGGAAAGTCATTATTTTGAGATGATTTCTCAGCATTTTGAGATTTTAGATGCTTTACACTTTCGGGGGAAAAGAAATGGAAAGGGAGAAAGAGAGAAGAAAAGTGAAAGGGACATAGACAAATAAAGAAAGATGGTAAAGAGAGAAAGAAATAAAGAGAGAATAGGAAGGAGAAATAAAGAGTGAGATAGAAAGAGAGAGAGAGAGAGAGAGAGAGAGAGACATGGGAACGTAGTGAAAGAAGAACATGGGTCGTGGGGTCCTGGACAGACGTTCTTTCTCATACATATTCATCCATTCTTCTCACTCTCCCTCAGTCCCCTCAGCTGCCACCTATCTTGCAACACCCCCCCCCCCCCCCCCACTACACACACTGCAGCCACCACCCCCACCCCGAGCAGCTTTGTGTGCCCACCAAGAGGTTCTCCTCTCCAGCCATGCTGCCTTTTGTTCCTCCCCTCTGGTTTCTCCCCCTGGAGCAGCAGACGGCTGGCTAGTGTTGTCGAGACCCAGCTGAACAAACAACACATACTGGGTGTGTACGGGTAGGTGGAGCAGGCGGAGATAGGACAGAGTTGGGTGGGGTCAGGTCATAGCACACCTGACACCTCTTCAGATGAACATCTCCTCTTAATCAGTGATTAAAATTGAATGTATGTTGTTTTCCCAAATATATTTGTTTTTGGTTTAATGCTGAATTATTTCAGAACTGCTTTCATAAATGGCTTAAGGTGGCCTGAAAACTGAGAGTTTGGTACATGGAACTGACACACTGTGAGTCTCTAACACTGCTGTTCCTTCGTTTTTCATACTTTTAGTTGGAGAGAAGCATGTACCAGACTCCACAGAACGGGAGCTCAGACTTAGCGAGTGAAAAAGCTAAAGCCTGGGCAGCAAGCAGGTAGTGTAAAGTTAAAAGCTAACCCTTGCCAGTTACTGTCCCTTAAAAAAAACGGGACTACATCAGAAAAGAGTACATATTAGAAGGGAAACATATCAAACTACATACATATCAGAAGGGAAACTCAAAAGACACCATCCAAGGAAGCTAAACCTGGGTAAGCGAGCAGGTTTTCTTGCAAGACTAAAAGCTAAACTTAGTCAACAGACTAGAATGTCTTCAGCTAGTTCATATTTTTGTTACACTTCTAAAAACAAAGTTATGCTATAAAAATGTTATGCTAAATATTTTAAGCTAAAACATAAGCATGTTATGCTATGTGGCTCCTGTGAGCCGCCGCAGTGCCGCAAACCAGCCAATAATGAGCAGAACTCATTTAGTGTATTTCATACTGAGGCAAAATAAATAGGTTTTTAATCTAGGCATTATCGAGCCCATATCACGCAGTTTACTTGAATTTTATTCCATCATTCACTTTTGACATTTGTGTGGTTTTAGGTTTTAAAAACAAAGGTTTTGTGTTACGTTGCATTCCTTATAACTTTAGTGTGAATGGCGGCACTAAACTGCTATAGGCTGAACTGGTGGATATGTAAATGTGTTGTTTTCTGTGACTTAGGCCAGAATCCGAAGATAAGATAAGAACAGAAGAGAGAAGTGATTATGAGAAGAGAGGATAGCAGAAGAGTGGAGATAAGGAGAAAGTACAAAGAAGGAGGGAGAAGAAGTGTAGAGTAGAGAGGTGAAAGAGTAAGATTCAGGCAGATGGCAGAGATTGGGCTAGGATGAAGGGGCGAATGAAAGGATAGTTGTATTGTTTTAAAGATTGAAGTGGCAAATATCAGGTAATTAGCAGGTTTTCCAACCACAAGTGTTTTGCAATAAAAAAAAAATAATGCAAAAGGCGAAGAAAAACGCAAAGCCATATCGCAAAAAGAATTTTCCGCTAGGACAATGTGAAAAGATTGAACATTGCTAAAGCCAAAATGCAAAAAAGAATGATAGAAAAGGGTTTTTGAATAAAGACGTATCAAGCCGTAAGCTGTCACATGATTTTTAGGTGGCCGGCGACTGGAAAAATGACTGGCCCTACGAATGGTCTGATTATGATACACAGCTTTTCAGAGATTGCTTTCAACATTCTGATGCCGAATGCTGAATCCTAAGCTCGGCTGAAAAATGGCTCTGTACTGCTCTCCAAGAACTGTCTGCTGCATTTGTGCTCCCAGATGTATGGTGGACATCGTCGGGGTGGTGGCAGTGATTTCAGTCTTCATTAGGTGGGCCTCTGCTCGTTCTGCCCGGCGTCTCTGAACGGCAAACAACACAGCCATAAAAGGATTGTAAATGGCTGTAAAGACGATTCTGCTAGAAGCAAAGGCTGAGTTAAATCTCTCTATTCAGCTTGGTTTGATGCCACTCCTAATCACGGTAGCCCAGATCATCTAAAGTTTCTGTAGTAGATGGAGACTTGACTAATTGCTGGTAATTTCACAGTTGCACCTACCATTCGCTGACTGTTTGAATGGAAACCCAGCAATTGACTTGCATTCATGTGATACATCACAAGTAAATGTTATAAGACATAACTGTTCCAGTGAACACAGGTACAGATACATCACTAATTAGTGTTAGCCAAACTAGACACTACACACTACACACTGTCAAACTACAAATCAGTAACACAAAATACAAAGGCCTAAAACACTAAGAGCTAGATGTTAAGTGGTTTGAGCTAAATGCTAGCTGCTATGAGCGAAAAGGCAAATGCGTGGTGACTGACTCAGATATGAGCAGTAAGCCTGTAGTCAGCCGGAAGTGCCTTTTATAGGGTTTGGCCAACCGATGACGCAGAGGACATGACCTCTTCTTGTCCAACCTTAGCACAGCTTTGCGTGCGTGGCAGGAACACCTTGACAGAGAGAGAGAGAGAGAAGCACACAGAACCATGTCCTGGCATGTAAAATGTTGCAAAATAAACAGACATTCAATGAAGTACACAGGTGTCTGACCATTTACAGCTTTAAACACAAGTTAAATAACTGCTAAATCAATCCTCAGAGATACAGGGAACCAGTGCAGGTCTCAGTTATGTTTACATAAGGATTTGAGCTGCTGCATTTTGTACAAGTATTTAAGGATGTCCTTTATAATCTAATTTTATTACATGCATCTCCTGGACAAAAAAAGGCCCAGCAATATTTCTAAAAGTGCAAATCTAAAAGTGTACCTGGGTTTCTACTTTACATGTGGTAAATAAAGCAAACAGGCTTAATTCAGCTTTCTCTGAATTATTATACCAATAATCAGTATCTTAGAATGTTTTGGGGAGAAAATCTTGGAAAATAATAGGTAAAGATATATATCTGGACAAAAACAAACAATAACATATAACAATAAAATAAATATGAATAAACAACACATCGCAATTTGATGTGTTTATGTGTGTTAGCGTAAATAAGCCAGAGAATGCATTAATTCAGTATTCTTTAATGTAAAAGTAGGAAGTATGTGGGAGAAAAGCTCAGATGCTGTTGTTACAAGCCTGTTTACCACTCTGTTATTTTGCCTAGAATATTTTTTTTTCTTTTATGAAGGGCTTGTGAAAGGGCTACTTTAATTTATGTCACTGCGACGAGTCAGTGTATCCACGTAGCACACTATAACTTCCATTATATGGACAGGTGAATAAAATCAAGCACCTAGCCATGCAGTCTGCCTTTACTCACATTCTACACGTTCTACAGAGCTCACTGAATTCCAGGGTGGTACTGTAATAGGATGCCACATCATGTCATGTTGCAATGCCTTTGGATTTAGAATGGGAAGTCATAAAAAGCTCCTGTAGGTGTAATGTGCAAGTGTCCCAATACTTTTTCTCCGTATATTGTTGCATTATAATTAAGTTTTAGGAAAGCCTCGTCTAAACAGATAGTGTTGCTGTCCTCTGTGTCCTCTTACTGTCTTCTCAGTGCGACAACTGTAAGCTTTTAGCCTAGCATGTATATGTGCTTACTTTCCCGGGTTTGGCTTCCTCATGTGACACCTTTGAGTTTCCCCTCTGATGTGTAGTTACCTCTAATCTGAAGGAGTCTGGTTTGTTTTTGAGGTAGCAGATGTTGGTGAGAATAGATGGTATAAGCCAGTCGACTAGGGTTAGCTTTTAGCCCAGCACAGTACCTACTTTCTTCCTTGGCTTTAGTTTCATTGCTTCATAGCAACCTGTATTTCAATAACTACCCCCAGAACTCTTAACACCTACAGTTCCACTATATGGACAAAAGTTTTAGGACACCTGCTCATTCCTGGTTTCTTCCAAAACCAAGTGTATTAAAAATGAGTTTATCCTGCTTTTGATGGTGCTTTTTGGTTCTAGTTTTCACTAGAATTTGGAGCATTGCTATAAGGATTTGATTGCATTCAGTGACGATCATTAGTAAGGTCAGGATGTTGGATGATCATCAGCTCACCTCATCTCAAACACCCCAACTCATCTTGAAATATTGAATGGAGCATCACCATTCCAGAGAATACAGTGCTCCATAGCTCAAAGCTGGGGGGATTTATACCCCTCTAGCCTACGCATGGCATTAGGCATGGTGCCAAAAGGTCAATTGGCATTACTTCTCTATAAGGGCTAGATCAGCTGTGTATGTGTGTGCATTTGGACATCTGAATGCATTCATTAGAATGGGTGTCCACAAACATTTGGACATTTAGTGTATCATCAGAGAAGTCAGCAACCAAACATGTGTTCTTCTAAGCAACATATCAATATAAGACATTTTAGACCTGAAAATGTATGAAAACCAACACACACAAACACACACCCTCCCAACCACACACACAAAGAGTGCATAGCCTTCCATACCGCTGCTATATTGTTGGTCTGGGTTTGTGGGACATGTTTGGTAGGAGTGATGGTGATGGTGAAGGCTGTTTGGTGTCAGTGCTCTCCTAATGGTGAGGGTGAGGCAGGCTGATTTAAAGCACCATCGCTCTTCCCCACTGCCTCTGGGTGCTTGGACCCCTTAAACAAAAGGACTCCAGTGAAAGCCAGTGAAATACAGCCTACTGCTGTAGACCAGAACAGAAGAGGAGAAGAAAATAGAAAAAAGGAGTAGAGGAGAGAGGGGAGGAGAGGAGAGGATAGCAGAAGACAGGACAGAAGAAGATGAAGCATGGAAAGATAGGAGAGGACTGGAAAGCAGAGGAGAGCTGGAATTATAGTTATATACCCTATAGTTCAACTGAACACATTGTTTGGGTACTGTAACAAACAAGTAATGGAAGATACTTCACCTGCTCAGGAGACGCTTTCTGTCCGTGAAAGGCTTTCTACAATTTTCCAACAACCTGACCTCAGCATTGCTGTGAGGTTTATCATCACTGCTCAGAGGTTTCCCATGCCCACCTCCAAACTGACTCTACACTGTAGCTCGGAGGTTTCCCAAACCTGTCACTGGAGCAACTCTGAGGTTTCCCAGGCCCACCTCTAGAGTGGCTCTGGACTGTAGCTTAGAGGTTTTAGAGGTCTGCCTCCAGAGTAACTCTATGTCACAGCTCAAAGGTTTCCCAGGCTCGCCACCAGAGCGGCTCAACGCCATAGCTCAGAGGTTTTCTATGCATGCAGTCGGAGTGACTCTACATCACAGTTTTGACTTTTTCCAGACTGCCAACGTGTGTATATTATGCTTTGAAGTCCTCCAATGCTGGCCACCAGATTGACTGTCCTTTGCAACTCTGAGACCTTTAAGGCTGAGCAGGACCTTTCTCTTGCTCATGGGGACTCTATCTGGGCCTGGTACTGTATACAATGCAGCTTACAACTGCTCTTTTTTTTTTTTTTTGCTAATATAAAAAGATTAAATAAACATATGACTTAACGCAGACAGAGTCAGAAAACACAAAATTTCCACTATGTACTGACAGATTACAATAAAACATCCAATAACTTAAATTGTTTTTAACATGTACCTTTCATGACATATGTTATCTGTAGGTGATATTGTGATTGCAGAAAGAGCATAACACAAAACTCAAAGCAGACAAAAGTCCCATTTGAGAGCTTAATGATATTGCAAAACAGCGATTTACATATCTTCTAGTGATATTAAGGTAGCATTTATTATTAAGGCATTTAGTAGATGCTTTTCTCTGAGCAACTTTGCTGTTTACTCAGAAAAAATACCCTTAGCTAGTTTGTATCAGCTAGAATCCAAAAGATACCTCTAAGCTTAGATAATACTAAATACAAAAGTCAGTATGGAGACCATATTACTCAACACTACACTTTGCCCAAGTAGTCTTGAAAGAGATGGGTCTTTAGTCAGCGTTTGAAGACAGCGAGCGACTATGCCATTCAGACACCCAGGGGAAGTTTGTTCCACCACTTCGGTGCCAGGACTGATTATAGTGCAATAACTACAGTAATAGTGAGGCATTGAATAAGAGCCTGTCTTTGGGTTATTTTTGAATTAGGCACAATCAGGAATTCAGGGGAATGATTTGAAGTGTAAATGTAATGTGTCTGAACAGGTGGAAAATGAGTAGTTTTGCTAGGGGAAGTAAAGGGCTGTAATCTGCACTGTAGAAATAAACCTAATCTGAGTTCTTAAATGGACTGGACTAATACACACACAGTAACCAAATGAGTTCTGTGACTGATGTGTTCTCCAAACTAGCATGGAAAGTCAGGTATTACAGTGTAGTCACCTGTTTGTCATCGACACGTACAGTGTGCGTGAGTGTATGTGTGTGTGTAAGAGACAGAGAGACCACCTTAAGCAAACAGGAATATTTTGCTCCAGGCCCGAAAGAGCACACACAAAAACACACACAGAGAAGATTGGCCTGACGAAAACGAAGCAAGCTCTTTCTCATCTTCATGAACAAGGACACTTAAAGTGAAGTTTAGACAGCCCCCCCCCCTTTATCCCAAATGTAACTGTGGGGCAGTGGTGGCTCAGCGGTTAGAGTGCCGGGTTATCGATAACAGAGTTGTGGGTTTGATTCCCACTGTTGGGCCCTTCAGCAAAGCCCTTTACCCTCTTTGCTCCCCGGGTGCTGGAGTTGGCTGCCCACTGATCTGGGTGTGTGCATGTGTACTCACTGCCCCTAGTTCACTAGTGTGAGTGTGTGTTCACTACCACAGATGGGTTAAATGCGGATGACACATTTCGCTGTACAGTGACAAATACGTGCACCTTAACCAATGAACAAGGACCTTTTTGACACCTAAAGCATGTTCCTTTTGTTCTGCACTTGTGCTACAAGGCTAATGTAGTGTAGCTAAGACACAACGGAAGCTTATTTACAAGGAGACAAAGTATGGGCAAATATCAGGTCTTAATATGTCTGCTACAACTGTTTCTAGCTATGCAACAGTACATCATACAGTGACGTGTTCAGAGGATAGTATGTAATGATTTAGACATGCGGTTTAATGCTAATTGGTAAAGAAGAAGAAGAAGAAGTGTCCACAAACATTTGGACACAATGTAACTTGGATAATTACTGAACCTCCAATTGAGGTCGGGGTGCTCTTGGCAGGTTAGTACAAAAAAAATATTAGCGTACTAATTCATTTTGTACTAACAGGAAGTCATGAGGCGTTGCTATGCCAACATATGTCACTGCAGGTTCTCTCAGTGCTGTACTTGCACATAGTTACTCATCGTACATAAAAACTAAGCTATACATGTTATATATATACACACACACACACACACACAGAGAAAGGGGTTAACTCACATTTACACCCCAATGACGAGCATGAGTGTGAAGTGTCTGCTAATCACCGTTCCTGACATCATAAAAGCTGTCAGAAACACAATGAGCCTGTCACTAGCCAAAGGGACGACGCTATAGGGTGAATGAGCGGCCACAGTAGTGACCCCGCCCCAGCACGTGGGCCAGTGTGACCTTCGGTGTAAAAGTCACTGCTCTGAATGAGGGGTGCATGGCCTGTGGCCAGCAATTCATTTTTCCTGACCCAGTCTGATTGGTCAGCTTAGACGGCCGCTGAGCAATTACTGTCTTTCAGACTAATTATAGAGTTCTAATGGATCAGCCATAAATAGGGCACAACTTTCAGATTCAATGGGGTGCATTTTTCCATGAGACAACTTTACAAATGGACTGGATTAAACAATGTGTATACTGCAAATGGCATCCACTCTCCCTCCGAAACTTGCAGTTAATAGAGATTAATTCCCATGAATAACTCAGCTGAAAGGGTTCACTGGAGCGTCGTTTTTCACTGAAAGTCCCAAACCAAGTAATCCACTTTTTAAAAAATGTTTATTTGATTAGTCTTATTCAAAACTTTTAAACTAGTATAAACAAGATTATCACTTAATGTGTAACTTTAAAAGATTTACATGTGATAAACTGTAACTGTGGAGTTGATTTAAAAGGCTGGCTCCTTTGTGCCAGCTTTCTTTCCTGGCTCAATATGAAGTTATTAATTAAAGATGTAACGATTTATAGTTTGAAGTGGTAATTAATAATGTTAACTTAAAAAAAAAAGGATATTTTCCTCAAAAAAAGTGATCTGTAATCCTCAGATGATACTAAAAAATGGATATAAAAGATGATTTGAAGGGATTTAGGTTGCACTGGGAGGGATTTAAGTTGCACTGGGAGGGACTTAGGTTACACTGGGAGGGGTTTATGTTGCACCAGGAGGGGTTTAGGTTGCACTGGGAGGGATTTAGGTTGCACTGGGAGGGGTTTAGGATACACTGGGAGGGATTTAGGTTGCACTGGAAGAGGTTTAGGTTGCACAGGGAGGGGTTTAGGATGCACTGGGAGGGATTTAGGTTGCACTGGGAGGGGTTTATGTTGCACTGGGAGGGACTTAGGTTGCACTGGGAGGGGTTTATGATGCACTGGGAGGGATTTAGGTTGTACTGGGAGGGTTTTTGGTTGTTTAATGCATCCTGGAGAGATGTATAACATCTAGATCTTTAACATGGCTCAAATGCATCCAAAACCACCTTCTAAAGTGGTTCGAGTGATTGAGCTCACAGAGGCTGTTTTTATGTATTTATTTTGTATTTTCTATGCAAAACAACTTGCATTGCTTGTAGAGGTACAAATTGTACATTATTGTATGATATATTACTGTTGAGGAACTGTTCGGCCATTATGGAAATAGCTTTTCATCAAAACACAGCCAGTTCCTGCTCCATTGAAAATTTAGCAGACAAGGGTTTAATGTATAAAAAATGTATTAGTTTAACGTATAATAATTGATTGTGAAAATGATGTTCTTTTGCGTGGCAATTAAAAATGTGTGAAATTAATATCTTTAAAAAATGAAGCACAAACCGTCAAATTCATCTTGACCACTATAAAGAATACAATTACAATTTGTTGCCTATGTAGAATTTGTTTGGTTATTTATATTAAAGAATTCTGGATTAGGTACTACTTAATATTACTGTTAAGTAGCATTTTAGTTTCATTGTATGTTAAAGTTTGTATGTTAACAAAGCAAGTTCTGTAAACTTATCATCTCTTACTTTTTTAAGCTACAGCAATTTCAAGAACATTTTTAGACACAAAAATTTAAACATAGTCAGAGGCTTCCATGTAGCTCAACCATCTAACCACATGCAACCCACCATCAAGCGAGGATGAGTTTAAACCCCAATAATGCCACAGCTGCCCACAACTGGTCAGCTGGTCAGCCCAAGAAAAAGAAATGCTTGGTAGCATTGTGTGATGGGAAGAACCTTTGCTAGTGAGTGAAAGTTTAAATATAGCATTTCCAAAACTGAGATTCAGTGTTAAAAAGTAGTTAGGAGAACCTTTGACTAAAGTAACAAGGTATCCTCACGCTAATCACTGATAAGTTGATATCCTTGAGCTGTCTGAAATGGGAAAATAATTTGGACACACATTTACTGTGCATGAGATGTCAGTCTATTCTTCCCTCAGAAGTCATCTAAAGCAAAACTGAGGTGATCACTTTATTTGTTTATCTATTTTTTTTAGGTCAGGGTTTGGGGTAGCAGTATACACTCTACATTCATGTTTGTAATGTAAAATGTGACCTGTAAATTGATAAAGATCCATTGCATCAAGAGAAAGTTTATTTTAAAAATGGGTCTTTTAAAGGTTCTTCACACTCACACATCTCCATGACAAACGTGGTTCTTTATGAAACCAAAAGTGTTTTTTTGATGGCATCACTTATTACCTTAGCACCGTTATTTTTAAGAGTATAGATGGCAAGGCTGTACCACCCATGTTGCCAGGCCAGAAGCAATATTTAAACTAGAGAACCTTCTCCAGTATGAACCAGGACCAATTCCAGACTAGCTCCTGCTTTGCTGTGTTTGACCTTTAACCTCAATGACTCACGCTGCTCATTGCGAAGGGTCATTCTGAGGGGAAAACCTGCATGCACTGAATTACCCGCACTGGTTGAATCCACAGCAGTATGTTCCAGGCGGTAGTCTGGGTGTTTTTGTGTAACTGCTGAAGCTCCACTGTGTCGATGGTACAGGTGTGGGTGGGAACCGTTCTGACAGAAATAGATGCTCTTTGAGAAAGTGATGTGAAAAACATTGGTGAATTAAACTGCACGTTATGTTACGGCTAGGTGCTGTTCAAAGAAGGAGAGAAAATCAAGGGATGAAATAGTACAGAAAAACATCAGTGGAGTGATGATTGCATGAAGTGAGGCAGGTAGTATGGAAATAGCTGGAGTTATACAGAGGTGAAATGACACAGACAGAGCCATGGATAGCGCGTGGAAGCAAAATTGGAGGAGTGTATTTCTGAATCCTCAGAAAGAAGGTGGACAATAGTGAGGTCAGAGTGTCAGAAATGCAGAGGAAACAAAAAAATCATTGAGAAGAAAGAGAAAGCTGGAGGGAGAGGTATAATGAAGAAGAAAGAGAAAGTGAGATAGAGGGGTGGAATGAAAGAAATGGTGGAATGTGTAAAAATAAAGCAAAAAGTAGTGAAAACTGACAAAAAACATGCATTTACTGAATATTCTAATTTGTTCTTTGAAACAGTAAGTGTGTGACTTTGTTTGGGGTGTAAAATGCTCACATGTGGTTGTACAAACCTATTTACCACCCTGTTATTTTGCCTAAGAGTACACTGTTTATATATCCCCCAGCTGTCATGCTGATACCTGTGTCGCTTTCTCTGATTGGCCCTTCACCAAGCAGTGCTTCAACTTAGTAGGCTAGCAATAGTTTTTAGCCTTTTTAGCTTTGTATCCTTATGTTCTTGACATAGCTGCTGAGCTTTGACTAGCGGGCCATTTTGGGGCCATTGTTGCAGTTTGGGGGTTTTCAAATTGGCCTGTTTTAATGACTGTAGAAAACATGGACAGCGCAATAGCTCTCAAAAGTGAAGCGAACACAGGTCTAGCGCCTCTGCTGGTTGGCCGCAGTATGATGTGTAGCTTCAGCCACCCCCATATGTTTCAATGACAGAACAGCCCATTTTCCATCTAATTTTTCTCCTCTAAACTGTCTTTCCATCTCAGTGTTTAATTCCAAAAGTAAGTTTTGACTGTGCTAATACTGGCCCATTTTAGTTAGCTTTTACATTGTTACTCTGCTATATCGTAAGTCAACCCCAAGAAAAAAGTGAATGAAAGCCTTGGCTGGAGGAGATCGTCTGCGGGACCTGAATCACGTCCTTTCTGTTCATTATATGCAGGAGTTGTAGTGGAACTTGCATGAACTGCACTTTTACTGTTGAAGCATTACACTTACTAGACAAACTTTTTTTAGTTCCAGGGAGGAAATCCACTCTGTATCTGTGCTGAAAGCTCAATAGAGGCGATCTGAAACAGGCTTCGTCTGGGAGAAGGGGGCAGGTCTGCTAAATGAGTAGGCGAGTTTGACTCCGCCTGTGATCTCTACTACGCAGACCCTGGTTGCAAATTTGACAACATGGCGGACAGTTTTGGCTTGTTTTCCATAGAACGGAAAGGGAATGGAACCTCAAACAATAGTGTTTGAGGTTCCAAAATGGGAGCCTACTAAAAAAGGTCCTTAATCTTGGCATATTTAAAAAAAACAAGTTTGGTACATAGAAGTGACATACATTAGTGTTTGAGGTTCACGGTATGTCACTTCTATGTACCGAACCCATGTTTTTTTAGGTTCCCATTTTGAAAGTAGAGGTGTTCATTACTGCAGCGATGGAGTGAAAACAATGAAGGTCAGAGAATGGGTTAAAAGCATACAGAGATATAAGTGGGAGAAAGGGATAGGAAAAGACACAAAGAGAGAAAATGAGAAGATAAAGAGATAAGTAGGGAAAAGACAAAGAGAGAGAGAGAGAGAGAGGTGAAATAGAAAAGAGAGCGAGAGCGATAGCCGTTCTTCGGCGGCTGAGGGAGCGGCCTCTGTGGGCTCCTGCCATCACCATGGCGACGGCTGGAGGAGGAAGAGGAAGTGGCAGAAAATAGAAATGTGGTTTCGCTGAGCCCTGCAGTCCTGCGGCAACTCAGAGAGAGAGAAAGGGAGAGGGAGAGAGGGAGCTGGAGAGGGAGAGAGGGGAGGGGTAGGAATGAGAGCAACATAGATGGGGTAAAGAAAAGAGTGAGAGGAGAAAAAGTACTGGAGGAAAAAGTGGGATGTGAAAAATATAGTAAGATAAATGGTGAAAAGGCTTGGCAAAGAACGTGGAGGTGAAAAGGACAAAGAGAAGCAGGACATTATAGAGAAGAGAGGTGGAGAGAAAATAAGAGAGGAGTGGACAGAACAAGAGAAGAAGTGAGAGGAAAAGAGAAGGGATTAAGGGAGAGGAGTTGGGAAGAAGAAAGTAGAGAGAGGAAGACACAAAAGAGGACAGAGGAAGAAGGAGAGGTGTTAAATAAGGGATTAGAGAGATGTATGCTAGCACAGGATCTGAGAACAGGACAAACAAGAACGAGAGAGGAAGAGGTAGAGAAATTGTAGCAACATGGACGGGGTAAAAGAGGCAAAGAGTGAGAAGACAATCAGCCATAACATTAGCACCACCGGCTTAACATTGAGCTTCGTGAGCAATCACAAAACATCTGACCATTAGAGGCATGGACTCCACAAGACCTCTGAATGTGTCCTGTAGTATCTGGCACCAGGACTTTCGCAGCAGATTCTTTAAGTCCTGTAAGTTGTGAGGCGGGGCCTCCATGAATCAGTGAGCCTTAGATGCCCATGACCCTATCATTGGTTAACCACTTTTGGAATGTAGGTACTGACTACTGCATACCAGAAAAAAACCCCACAAGACCTCTCTGATGTTTTGGAGATGTTCTGACCCAGTCGTCTAACCATCACTGTTTGATCTTTGTCAAAGTGGCTTAGATTCTAATGCTTGCCCATTTCTCCTGCTTTTAACACATTAACATTGTCCTCAAGAACTGATTGTTCACTTGCTGCCCAATATATCAACCCCTAGACAGATGCCTCTGCAGATGAAGATAATCAATGTTTTTCACTTTACCTGCCAGTGGTATTAATGTTATGGCTGATCTGTGTGTATATAGAAAGATAGATGGAGAAAACCTTTGTGATGCATAGACTAGCATAGGGTACCTTTGCTTTCTCTCGCCCCACTTTCAGGTCCCAGGCAAGGCTGCAGTCATGAGGCCTGGTTCACATAGCAACCTGTAAAACTTCCCTTTACTGAACTCATTGTTATTATACAACTATACCAAGTTTTCCATGCTACACTGGTAAAATATAAGATCTTTGAGAAACATTTGAGAAACATTTGTTCTTTCATTTAAAACTGTGGGGGAACCTTTTAATAAGCTTTAAGTAACCTTCAAGAAAAAAAAATGAAGAAAAAGGTTTCTCAAAGCACCTTAAGAGGTTCCTCCACCATGTCAAACTGAAGAACCTCCAAACGTTTCTTCAACAGTGTAGGGCACCTTTGAAGAAGAGAAGCAAGACATAGAGGTGATGAGGAGAAGAAATACAGTACAATAAGAAGATGATGAACACAGAGAAGAATACAAGAAAAGCAGTATCGAATTAGGGCTGGGTAAAATAATCAGAAAGATTATTAGAGAAGACAGGAGAGGAGAGTCTAAAAGTGAAGAAGAGAGGAGAGAAGCAGGAAAAATGGATGGGAGGGGAAAGAGAAGAGAAGAGAAGAGAGGAAATAAGAGGAGATGAGAAGAGAAGAGAGGAGATAAGAGGAGATAAGAGGAGATGAGAAGAGAAGAGAGGAGATAAGAGGAGATGAGAAGAGAAGAGAGGAGATAAGAGGAGATGAGAAGAGAAGAGAGGAGAGACTAAAGAAGAGGAGATGAGAGGAGAGGAGATGAGAAGAGGAGAGACTAAAGAAGAGGAGATGAGAGGAGATGAGATGAGACTAAAAAAAGAGGAGATGAGAAGAGATGAGAAGAGAAGAGGAGAGACTAAAGAAGAGTAGATGAGAGGAGATGAGATGAGAAGAGACTAAAAAAAGAGGAGATGAGAAGAGATGAGAAGAGAAGAGGAGACACTAAAGAAGAGGAGATGAGAGGAGATGAGAAGAGAAGAGGAGACACTAAAGAAGAGGAGATGAGAAGAGAAGAGGAGGCACTAAAGAAGAGGAGATGAGAGGAGATGAGAAGAGAAGAGAAGAGGGGTGACTAAAAGAAGAGGAGATGAGATGAGAAGAGAAGAGAAGAGAAAATAGAAGAGAAGAGAAAGGAGGAGAGGAGAAAATAGAAGAGAGAAGTAGAGAAGAGAAGAGAGGAGGGGAGAGGAGAAAAGAAGATAAGAAGAGAAGAGGAAAGAAAAAAAGAAAAGAAAAGAAAAAAAAGAGAAGATAAGAGAAAATAAAGGCTAAGTAGAAAGAAAGAGAGGTGTCAAAAAAGGGACAGGAGATATGTGGACAAGTAGCCTGAAGATATGACAAACTAGAGAGAAAAAGAGAGAGAGAGAGAGAGAGAGAGGGAGAGAGAGAGAGGGAGAGAGAGAGAGAGAGAGAGAGGAGTAATTGCAATGACCCTGGTGAAAACAGGAGAGTAAAGGAGCGCATGTGGAGGAGACAGAGAAAGGGAGGGAGAGTGGAATATTCCAGAGAAAGGAGAAGAAGAGCAAGTGAACAGTGCAACCAAGAGGGAATGAAGAGAAGGAGAGGAGAGAGTGAAGGAGAGGAAGCAGAGAAAGAAAATAGCTGCGAACAGTAGATAATACACTATATGTGTATCAAATATGGTAGATTACATGACACATTACATAGTGGCATGTGTTCCTGATTAAGTTATTTGTTGGCATAATGATAATAATAATAAAGGGCACAACCCATACAGTGTATCTTAGCCGACTCCACTAACATCAGTGATACACATACTGCAGGTTCGAGCAGACTGCATTAGCTGTAATACTTAGAATGTCTCAGTAAAAGCTTTAATATGAGCAAATTGTACATTAAATAATGCCTAATTACACCCATCAGCCATAACATTAACACTACTGACAGGTGAAGGGAAAAACACTGATTATCTTCATCCACAGTGGCATCTGTCAAAGGGGTGAATATATTAGGCAGCAAGTGAACAGTCTTGAACTTCTTGAAGGTGAAGTGTTAAAAGCAGGAGAAATGGTTGAGTTTTGGTTGGATTTTTTGGTAGGTATTGATAGAAAGTGGACAATAGGTGAAGATAGGACAATCTGTGAACCGGCGACAGGGTCATGAGCACCTAAGGCTCATTGATTTGAACCATGGAGGTCCCAACTCACAACTTACTTTTACGTCAGACAAAGGATCACTGTATTAAAGTAAGGTAATCTGATTATTTTCCATTACTTTTAGATTACTTGTCCTTTTAGTGCCATATATTCAAATCCAAATGAAAAACATAACGTATTATGCCACATAATACAGTCCTGTGTGTTCACATGAAACAATCTTGTGTCCTCATGAAGCAAATCATATCTCTAATACACACTTTTACACACAAAAAATAAAGGTGCTACAAAGGGTTGAGATGCGAGTGTGAAGAACCTTTTGAAAAAATGAATGTCAAGGTTCTTAATGATCGCTAATGGAAAATGACATTGCATTACATTAGCACTATATGGCTAAAGTATGCTGCAAGTTGAGCAGCGACTGACTGACAAATGACATCCTTCTCTGACAGATAAAAGACAACTGGCACACTGA
Source organism: Salminus brasiliensis (assembly GCF_030463535.1). NCBI lineage: Eukaryota > Metazoa > Chordata > Actinopteri > Characiformes > Bryconidae > Salminus > Salminus brasiliensis. The sequence goes on from NC_132878.1 coordinate 14,191,049, forward strand.
CACATTCCAATAGACAGAGTCAGTGTTCAGTGTTTGTTGTGACCCTGCAGAATTCACACAGCTCTGCTAATTAGCTAATAGTGCTAGCTAATATTTCCACCCCTTCCAGAAATAGACATTCTGATTGGTTCTGCCACTAAGTTTGACTCTATCTTTTCCCACCCCCAGCTGAAATAGAGATTCTGATTGGTTCTTCCTCTAAGTTTGACTCTCTGTTTTCCCAAACATGACTGAAATAGAGACTCTGATTGGTTCTGCCTCTGGGTTTGACGCTCTGCTGTCCTACCCCCAGCTGAAATAGAGATTCTAATTGGTTCTGCCTCTGAGTTTGACTTTCTGTTGACCCAAACGTGGCTGAAATAGAGATTCTGATTGGTTCTGCCGTTAAGTTTGACTCTTTGTTGTTCCACCCCCAGCTGAAACAGAGATTCTGATTGGCTATGGCTCTAAGTTATGACTCTTTCCCTGTTGTGCCTATAGGTCAGTGTCAGTGTGGTTTAGGGAGAGCGGATGTGTTTTAATATCGGCTGGTTGGGCCAGAGTAGAACCCTTATTGGGCCGTATGATTGACACCCCTGCAGTAATATAGTCATTGCTAGAAATGTCTCTGTAATATAATTACTTTTTACTATAATGTTTTTCATGACTACATAACACATGTATTTTGTTACTACTCAACCCTGCCTATGAGGTAGCTGCACCCTAATAAACTCAGCATAGGCAGGTTGGCCAAAGGAAATCAATAACATAACAAGTACTGTAGGTTTCTATAAGGTATCTCTAACAGAACACTAGCTATTGCCAGCAAAGACGCTATTTTCACAGTTCTTCATTCTTCAGCACTTCATTATTTTCACAAAACACAGCATCCTGTCATAAACAACTTCATTGGCCTTCACTCTCAGACTCCAAGACTCAACTGCTGAAAGTAATCTACAAAAATATCATTACAGCTGCATGGCGTCTTTGACTGTGTCATTTTCGGGCCATGCCTATTTCTCTTCTGTGCATGAATCAATATGTTGATTATTTGCTATACCTACCGGGAATGTAGAAATTGCACTGTTTGTTGACGTGAAGTGACAAGCTAATGATGTCTCAGGTCTCTCAGGAGCTGCAGCTGCTGTCGGCTTAAAGACAGAGTTAAGTGAAAAAAACAAATGTACACAACCGTAATCAATTAACTAAAACTGAGACTTTTTTTTAGGGTCAAGTGCACTGAAGCTATCAGGCTCATGTAGCTAACAGTAATAGGAGCTAATAGTCTGTCAATCATGTGAAAAGTGCATCCTGAAACTCACACTTGCCCTAAACATGGTCCCGGAAACTGTATAACAGACTTATTTACAGTGTTGTAGAAAAAAAGATTTTCTTTTTTTGCATATTTTCCACAGGTTCATTGTTTCGTATCTCCAAAAAAGACATAATCCAAAAGACAACCTGAAATACAACAAAATAACACAAAATAGAGTTCAATTCATTAAAGGAAAATGTGTAATCAACCAATTAACCAAATCTAGTCAGTTTAATAACTGGGATACACTGAGGTAGACATCCCAAGGCTTAATTACTGCCACCTTGAATCAAAACATCACCATAGTTGAACCTGTGAGGTAGGCAAAAAGGGTCTCATAGAAAGCATAACTAAGGGCCGTGTTGGCTCAGTGGTTAGAGCTCCGGCTATTGATGACAAGGCTATTGTGGGTTCGAACCCCGGGCTCGGCAAGCTGCCACTGTTGGGCCTTGGAGCAAGGCCCTTCACCCTCTCTCAGCTCCCCGGGCGCTGGAGTTGGCTGCCCACCGTTCACTGCCCCTAGTTCACTAGTGTGTGTGTGTGTTCACTACCGCAGATGGGTCAAATGCGGAGGACACATTTCACTGTACACAGTACAGTGATAAATATGTGCACCTTACCTCACCACCTTAACATTAACACCACAGGCAGGTGAAGTGAACAGTTGCATTTGTCAAGGGGTTGATACATTAGGCAGTAAGTGAACAGTCAGTTCTTAAGGGTGGTGTGTTAAAAGTGGGAAAAATGGGTAAGCATAAGAAGCTGAGCCACTTTAGCTGCAGTGATCTTAAAGTCTTACCAAGAGTGGTTCAAGAAAGGACAACCAGTGAACCGCCAACAGGGTCATGGTCACCTAAGGCTTATTGATGTGATCCATGGAGGCCCCACCTCACAACTGACAGGACTTAAAAGATCTGCTGCTAATATCTTGGTGCCAGATACTACAGAATGTCTTCGAAGGTCTTGTGGAGTTCATGCTGTATAGTGTTGTTGTGGCATCACAAGGGGGGCGTACTCAATATCAGGCAGGTGCGTTTAATGTTATGGTTGATTGGACATTTGTGACTGCTGACACTGGGGCTATGCTGATGTTTATTGATGATATGACTGTTAATAGAAGTAGCCTTGATTTCTAAAGAAACAATGAGTGAGCAGGTGTCCCAATACTTTTGTCCATACTGAGTACATGTATGTAGTATATATGTATATATTTATATTACCATATAATACTTCACATCCTAACGTTGTATAAAAATGTGTGTGTGTGTGTGTGTGTGTGTGCATGTTTGATCTAGTGCATACAGCTGAGGTGTATGGAAATAACCCTGCTGATTGGCTGCTACACTGATGTCTGGTCAGCTGGCTGGAAGCTTGTCCCATACTGAGGCTCCTATTCAATAGACACGTGGCTGAAACAGTCTGCTTTATCTTACTGAGAGTGTGTTGGGCAGTCACTATGAGGGGGGTCTGACAGTGTGTGTGTGTGTGTGTGTGTGAAGGGGGTTGGATTAAACAGCTGTGGTCTAGATGGACAGAGGGAGGGACTAGACTCGGCTTGGCAGATGGATCGGGCGTCCGGCCTTTCTTTCCACCTAACCCCCCTTGCTCTCTCTTTCTTTTCTTTCAGTTTTCTATCAGGCTTTCCCCCTCCGTCAGGCTGTTGGAATACAACTCCGTTATCTTATGAATGCTACCTTTCAGGCACCAGCTGAAAAAAATACAAGAGTTGTATTTTTGCCACTATATATATATATGTGTGTGTGTGTGTGTGTGTGTGTGTGTGTGTGTTTATGTGTGTTTGTTTTTAGCCATAAGTTTTTGTCTGTGGTCTTGGAGCTAAAGCTTCACTATAGTTTAGCTTAAAATTAGACTTCTGGCTTTGGTCAGACCTAGCAACATGTGTCTGCTGTCACTGGATCCTGTCCTCTGAGCTGGGATGATCTAGTTTGAAATTGTGGGTATTCAAGATGTTAGTAAGGCCTGACAAGCACATGTAAAGATAAGTAAAATACATTGCTAGCTACATAAATAGCAATCAGCCTAGTGGCAGGTTGTTATAATACCTGCACAACTGCGTACAGAGTTCTTGTATTTAAATACAGTGCCGCAGATATGCTAGCTAGGCTATGTCCAGGCCTAAACTAAGTAATAAAAGGCAGCTAGAATATAAGCAGGTTTACTGTGCTAATATGGGGATAAATATGTTTATCCTTTCCATTTCAGATTCATATACATGTTAGAGTAAAATGCAATGTTCATAGCTATCTACATATACAGATAGTTGTAGCTATAGCTAGTCTATGCACAGTATTCTTCAATGAGGTTCAGCTATGATGGCTATGGGAGAATTAAAACTAAAAGCTCAAATTTTATTAAGTAAAGCATAAGTGGCTTTAAATATATATATACCAATCTAAAGATAAAATACATATAATTCAGTCTAGCAAGGACATTGTCAATATGATCTTGTGCAGTGTTAATGTAGAGATACCGTCCAATTCTGTTTACTGTTTATCTTTCAAAAAACGACTATGACACCCAGTGGATGACATTTGGCATAACACATTCTATTCAATGAGGGGAATAAGGAGTTTTTATTACAGCAATTTGGTTTTAAAATAATCTACTGTGGCTACAAGGCATGTTATAGGTTATAGAGGGTATACACAAATACTAGTGGTTAAATGGCATATCACTGTGTATGGCATACACCTCTGGTCTTCTGGTCTTTATAGATGGAAGCCTCTCAGATTAAGCACTGGCTGAAAGAATCCCACCTGCTCCACGGTGTGACCTGTCCTTTGGTGTGACCTGTTCCATGGTATAACCTATTACATGGTATGACCTTTCCTGGCACAGGAAAGGAACGCCTGCTCCATGTCTTTCCACAGCTGGGACATCCAGTGAAGCACCACGGGAGCAAGTTGCCGGGAAACAAGGCGTACACAGCCAAACAACTCGCTTCTGCCAGACAGCTCTTGGAGTGAATCATCTAGTATTGGTGTCTGCGTTTCAGACACCCCCCGCCCGCCCTGCACACACAGACTGCTGGTGCTCTGACTGCATATGGTTCTGAGAGAGGCCTGTGCTAGTCGGTTGTGGCCTTGTGCCCCAACTCTAGCCAGAGGCTGTAGCTGCACAATGGATGCTCTGTGCTGAAGCTGAATGTTGCAAGGGGCTGAGTAGGTCCTTCTCTCTCCACATTTTCTCTCTTTTTAACAGTCAATGGACTCTCCATCGATCCCTATGGGCCTTCAAAGTGGAACCCCTTGGCTAGAGCAGCCTCACAAAGCAGAGCATTCTGACTTCTTCGCCCGCAACCTTGCCCAGTGTCACAGGGCAACAGCTCCAACCGAGAGAAAGAGGGACTTTTGAAAACCCACCACATCTGAGATTGGATGAAGTCTTCTTCCCCTCGGCCAATCATATCAAGTGTAAAGGCCAGTACACACTGAAAGCGTTTCTGAAGCATGTTTTAGTCGTCCGTGTAACAGAACAGCTATGCCTCGATTTTAATCCATGTTTCAGCCCACATCATCTTTAACAGATGAGCGTCCTGCATCCATTAAAATATTGTTTTAGCATTACTTTAGCACAAGTGAGAGAAACACAAAGTCCATCAAAATCATACTGATTATGGCTCTGTTTTTAAAATCCTCAGCTATATATCTAGCATGATCTAAAAATATAAAGTGTTGCAACCTTACTGCCTGTCATTTGGCCAATTTGATGCTTAAATGGTTCTTTGACTGGTTAAAGGGTGTTATAACATTGGTGCAAAATCTTTTGTAAATCATTCTTCATCCAATATAGCACCAAAAGGGTTCTGCTATTATCACAGGCAAAAAAGAACCCTTTCCAGTATTAAATTGAGCCCTTTTTCAGTGTAAGCCTTATATCAAAAGGCAGATCTGCTGTTTGTGCCCTCACATATTGCAACTGCTGAAAAAAGTATAACTACATATGCCAGGCCTGCCTGAATGGTTTAGAATTGAACCGAATCAAAAGCAGTGTGAATTCTAGACAGGGCCATTGATTAATCAGTAGTCACCAACAATACCCTGGCCTGATCTGTAGATCAACAACTCCAAGGGTGTATATGTGGTTTTGGGAGTGGTGGGAAGCTGTTTGTCATCTGGTTTAGGGCCATCTCCAATACCTTTGGGAAGAGTTTGGGACTTGGGGATGAGGTGGGGTGGTGATCATCCAACATCCTGACCTCACTAATGCTCTTGTCGCTGAATACAATCAAATCCTCACAATAAATGCTCCAAATTCTAGTAGAAAATCTTCCCTGCATATTAGAGACAGTTACTTCAACAAAAGCCCTTGATTTTGGAAGAAACAATAAATAAGCTTGTGTCTCAATACTTTTGCCTATTTAGTGGAAACCAAATAAAAGCCAAATAGGTGGAAAACAAATAAACTGAATGCAGTTGTAGTTAACCAACACCCTAACATGCCCAGATGTCAATCAAAATATTCCACTAAAATATTTGTTTTACCACAGTGACAATTATTATTGTATGATTGGCCTGATTTTTACTTCTGGCTTCATCAAATTTCAGACATTACAGAGGTTTTGGTCTTGAGAAATCTAGACTTTAGAACTTCCTATACTTCCCTAAACTGGCCTGTGGATATATTGCTACTCACAGACACAGGCAGAGAGCCTGTGTCAAAGATGTCTAGCAGTTAGTCTATGTTAAAAATCGGTGTTACATGCTCAACAGTAAGTCCTCCAGTGAAGCCGAACATCAACAGTGTACGCTCAGTTCCAGCATCCTGGGAACATACTCGATATCATTTCTCCTCAACATCCCTCATGGTGTTTCTCTAGAAGAAAATGATACACTTGAACTTGACATGATGCATCATTCTCCCAAAATAGGAGGCTCCCTGTTGGCTGCCAGCCATATCAAGAGGAAAATGGCACCTCTAATGTTGGCATAGTCTTGATTCAAAGCTTGTATTCATTACTTCAAAATGCAGCATTCATAATTCCATACGTAGCATTACTTCGTACTAATACAGAACTCTTGGACAATTACAAAAGAACAAAAGCATGCCATATACCATATGGACAAAAGTATTGGGACACCTGCTTATTTATTGTTTCTTCTAAAATGAAGGATGCTTTTGTTGGAGTAACTGTCTCTAGTGTCCAGGGAAGGCTTTCTACTAAATTTTGGAGCACTGCTGTGAGGATTTCATTATATCCAATAAAAGTGAGGTCAGCGTTAGGGAGGTTAGGATGGTGGATAACCCCTACCTCATCCCAAATGTATTGAATGGAGCACCATCATTCCAGAGAACACAGTTCCACTGCTCCACAGCTTAATGCTGGGGGACTTTATAAGACTCTAGCACATACCTGGCATTAGGCATGATGCTAGTAGGTTCATGTGTATCTGCTCCAGAGAGTCCTATTCTATTAGCAGTACATGTTTTTGCACATCTGTGTCAGCAAGGGGTGCAATGGAAAAAAGCTGAATAAATTCATTGGCAGTATTTGGACATATGGTGTACATTTATTTACCACACTATTTGTCCTTTTTAAGTGATATAATAAGACAAACTGAAACATTTAGCTCTCTTATAAATGTGGCATCTGGTATCAGTACCAAATGTATGGTCCACATTAGCTGATGAGTGCATATATTCATTGGTACAGTTTGAAATAGAAACAAAGGGAAGATCCAGAATGTTAGTTATGTAACTGCATTACTACATACAAAATGGCATAACAACAACATTACCTATAGATCTTTAAAGGTTAAGGACTTTGGCCAGATTTTTACTAATCATTATTGCGTTTCTGAGCACATAAAGTATATCTTTAGTTGGCTGGATCTGCTAGAATAGTCACCTGTCATAAATATTTCTTTACGTATTACAAATACAACCAACAGTGATGCATTTGTTTTTGTCTTGTATTTGTCTTTTTCTTTGGACCAAATTCTGTTCCAAATGATTGAATGTAATAGTGAAATACGTAGTAAACATTTTAACCAAACAAATAAGTAATAAATATACACACAAATTACAAACGCAAACATCTACACCCAATTCAATCTGGTTTCACTGCCTCCATCTTCACCTTTGTCTCGGAAAGCCTTGACTGACTATTAGCTAGAAGCCTGGAGGATGGGCTTGCTGAAGGCCTGCGAGGAACGCTATTGATTTGACCGGAGGTCGGGGGTGGGGGGGTTGTTGGGGAGGCTGACAGCTGCAGGGGGAATGGGGGGAGGGTGCAAATCATCCCTGCTGCTGGAGGAGGGGTAGCCTCAGGGAGATTCAGGTGAGCTTACCTGAAGCTTTCATGGCCTTCTGGATATTTGGATGAAGATGCTATCATCACTCCATAAATGTCTAGATCAGAAACTATTTATCTATTTACTATTTAGCATAGTAAAATGGTTTGCTAAATAGAATACAAATTATAAAAGGCTAAATAAGATTAAAAGTATTATATAAACAGATACAATCTAAACATATACTTTGTTACCAGCACAGCTGCAAACATTACAGCTAATCTTGAAGCTTAACAGACTGTGGAACTCGTTGTGACAGACGCTAAAAACAAATACATAAATAAATATAAAATAGCATTTATTTAAAGGACATCTATTGTACATTTGTGAACCAGTAGTGTATAGAAACATCCACAACATGAACAGTCTTTTATTTATTCATTTATTTGGAGGGATTTGGAGACTATTATGGAAGCTTACACTATTTCAAAACTAGCCCTGCCATGTTGAGGCTGTACCTTAGCCTGGCTAACTCTTACTGTGAGGTATTAATTTCAAAATGATACAAACAAGGTGATTAAAATCATATTATATAGAGTTCAGTGGTTCTATTGCACTACTCAGTGATCATAAAACACATACTGAAGGCACAGAAGTTATCTTCATGGTCATATTCATACTCAGTGATCAAATGCAGTGTTTTTAGTAGCCTTTGGTTATGATTTTACTATTAGCCTATTAACCACCCTGTAAATAATTAGCCCTGCTTTTATGGGTTGTAGCATAAAATAATATAGCAAAAGTTTGTTTCTAGCACTGCAACAATTTCAGTAATCATTCCAGTTATACCAGGTAGTGTTACTGTTCTCTAAGTTTTCTTTTAGTGTGATGTGTAGTTAGCTAGCTGAAAGGATTCTAGCATAGTTACCCACTCACTTCTCTGGATTAAGCTTCCTCATTCGCTGAATTTTAGTTACCTCTTTATGGATATTGGCAAGCTGTTTTCCCATAACTAGTAGAGTTATAAGAGCAGGGTTTAGAGGTGCTCTGCTGCTTGTCTCGGAAAAATAATATCAAAAACACCATATTCTAACAATGTGGACATTGCTTTTTACCTTTCCCAGCTTTGACAAGGGCTAGCAGGGCTTTCTCTAATGGGGTGGGTGTATATGTATAAGTAAGTATAAGTAAGTCAAGACTGTTATGTAACAGTTTGGGGGTTTTGGAATTGGCCTGTTTTACAGCTCTGTTTTGGTTATGCCGGGTTTTCTTTTGAAGGAGAGCACAACAGTGTTTGAGGTTCATTGTATGTCCGTTCAATACGTTTGCTCATTATTCAACTATACCAAGATTTTCCTTTATTGCTCCATTGTCCTTCAGTGGCTGATTTACTCAATGACTCTGCACACTGCCACTGTCATACACTATGTTTCCACTATCCAGGCAAAGCTTTCTACTAGATTATGGAGTCTTGCTGTAAGGATTTGATTGATTTCAGCAATAAGAGCATTAGTTAGGTCAGGATGTTGGATAATCACCATCCTACCGCATCCCCAACTCCCCAACTCATTCCAAAAGTATTGGATGGAGCTCCATCATCTACTCCACAGCTCTCATGCCTGGAATTGTCCTAAGAACGTTCTTAATTTGGTTCTTGACAAAAGCCTTAACAAAAAGTCTATGTCAGATTCATGATGTGTTTTTAAACTGCAGAACAGTTCCCAGCTCTGCTCTTATGACAAGTCTCATTGTGTTCTTAAACTGAACAAATCCCAAATAAGAATGTCAGAATCTTTGTGAAAGTGGGCTATAAGAAGACATTTCTTCTAAAGAACGGTGGGTGAATAAGGCCCAATGTTTTCAGAACCTGGCAACCCAACCTGCAGGGGTTGTCAGGCTCCACGAGCCCCATGTGGTGAAACGTTAAGTGAGAAATGCTTTGAGAATCCTTCCTCAACCTTTAGCCAAGCCCCCTTCTTCTCATTATTGGAGTAGCCATCCAGAGGAGCTGGGAGGGAGAATGACGTCATGCGTGTCATCTGTGATTGCTGCCGGCGTCGTCGCGTGTGTGCCTGGCTGTGAATTCAGCTGCCACAGCTAACGGAACCATTTCCGTGATTAACGGTCTCACCGACCCCATCAAACACCCGGCCGTGCCACTTCCTGCCCGGCGTTCCTCCCTCTCTCCGATATTCTCTCTCTCTCTCTCTTAGAGTGTGTCTCAGCTGGCTGGCGTGTCATTTTAGATAGCCTAGTGTGTGTGTGCCACAGATTTGTATGTAAGAGAGTGAGTCGATGTGTACAGAAAATGAGTGTATTTGTCAGAAAGCATGATGGACCATGTGTGTGTGTGTGTGTGTGGGTGTCTGTGTGTCCGTGTGAGTGTGCATGCGTGCATTGTGTGTCTGATTGGTGTTCAAGGAAAGTGCTATTCATTCTCTTGCGGTCTGCATGGTGAATGCTTATGTCTCTATGGTCTTGGTGAAGGTGTCCTTGCCGTAGGCTGAAAGGTACAATGGACTGTTTACCTTCAGCAATCAACACACTCGTGAAGACACTGAAGCACAACTACCTGCCTCCCGTATCCTTCTTGAGATCGAAAGGGCCTAGCTTCAGGAAAGCACTGTCTGTTTTTGCCTTCCCAAATGCCTGAAAAGCTCTTGAGAATAAAGTGTTATTATGTTTGTGTGGGTGGGTAGCTGGTTATTTTGTGAGGCATAATGTAGTCTAGTACATTAGAAATACCGTAGTTGCATTCCTGGCTTGTGGTCATGTGCATGTGTACCTTTATTCTGTTCTCTACTCATTCCTCTTTGGGAATAATGTGGTTTACATACATTTAACGCACTTCAGAAATGATAGGCCAGAGCAATATGAGACCAAACTTGATATATTGTTGTCACACAAAAATCTTGTATTTCCAAAATGGTAACTTTACATTGACTTTCAATGGAAGTCAATGTAAAAACATTTTATTAATAGTAATTTCAGAGCATTTCTATTGGTCCATTCATCATAAAAATGCAAAACAATGTAAAAAACTAAATAAAAAAAACCCAACTGGATTCCAATTATATTAAACAATTAACATGAAAGCAAACATGAGATACTACTATAGTCTAAAAGTATCAATTAATAAATAGTACTACCACTGGTACCACTGCACAGTATTTACTGAACCTACAGAACAACTAAACAAAAATACCTAAATTAATAACTGATCAAAATATAAGGGGCTTCAGTTTTCCACAAAAACAAAAACAATCGCCATCACATTTCTAAAAAAATCCATCATCTGCTTCACAATACAGGGAAAAAATCAAATACACCTTACACATAGGTCCCAGTCCTTACCCTAATTAGCTAGGCTCCTCCCTCAGAGCTTTGCTGTGTTTAGGCCCACCTCAACCATCAAATACTTTATACTTTAATGTTGCTGTAAACTGAACACAGCAACCACTATGGTCTCTTACTGGTCTAACAAGGATCTATTGTTTCATTGGAATCATCCAATCATGGAATCAACAACAACAATATTTACAAAAATGGCAAGGTAGGACACACAGTCAGTGGTGGACAAAGTACAAGCCTTCTGCAACTGAGGAAAAGTAGAGTTGACGTACGGTAGAGTATGTGTAACAAATTATGGTATTTTAGTTATCACTATTATTAGAATTATTTTAAAGTATTCTGATGAACAAGTTGTAGAACAGGCCTACTTATCTAATTTAATTAACACAGTGGCTTCAGGTACAGAAGTTCTGTATTTGGTCATTTGTTTATTTTAGCACAGATTGCCTTCTCCACAAGTTACCATTGTGGAGACATATGTGTACATGGTGTGCGGGTGGTACCTGTAGCCAAGCGGTTAGAGAAGCAGGTTTGATCCCCTGGACCAGCAGGAATTGGTTACCCTCAACATTTATGGCTGACGTGCCCTTGAACAAGGCACCTAACCTCTAATTGCTCCCTGGGCATTCTGGAGATGCATCCACAAACAATTGCTACTGCTCCTGTCCTCCCCCTCCCTTCTTACTGCTCCTCTCCTACCCCAAAAGAATGAGGAGGAATCAAGGAGAGGAAAGAGGCAGGAGAAACGGAGAGAACGAGCAGTAATTGGCGAAATGAGACAGATGATCCCTGATGTTGACTACTGATGAACTGTGCCTATCACAACGTTCGCCTCAGCACACCCCTAATACTCAAGAGCCAATTACAGTTCCTGCACAGAGCCAGCAGCAAATCTAAATTCCGCCCATTTAATTGTGTTAATTGTAAATGTTTAAACACCTGCTCATTGCATAGAGACAGTGGACAGTATGTGACAGTATCTGACTATACTTCTTACATGTGTTTTGATACTCTTTGGGTGTGCTTGCATGATGACACTCCAAAATCATGGCCTGGCTAGCATACTCTCGTTTATCTATTCATTTGTCTCCTTTTGTGTTTGTTTCCGGATCACAGAGTAGAGGAGCAGCATCAGTACGAAAAAGCAGTTTTTAGGGTAGCAGCAACTTTTAGGGTTTCTGGATGCACCCTAGTAAGGTGTGTATGCTTACTTCTCCTAATGTCACAAATGTGTGTGTGTACATAATGGAGAGAAACCAATATTATGACAATATTTCTTTCTGTTTTTTTGTATTTTTTTTGTACTGTTTCTCACTCAAGATTTGGATGAAGTTCACACCCCTGTTCAGAAAGTAATTTTTCCATCTCAAATTATCTTTGGGCCAACTAGACAACTAGTGCTCAAGACAACTTCAAGCCTGAAAAAGTATGGGATTTAAAAGCTACCGGTTACCAGACCTGAAAATCATGGACATTCAGAAAAGGCTTTGGGATAAGTTTGAATATTTTGTTGTCAAATTAGAGTAGACTTCATATGCCACTTGTCCTAGTCTACAGACAAAAAGATATTCAAACATGCCACTGTCAAACACTCTCCCTAATGAAGTCGCATTTCACAGTTTTCCTTTCCATGGTACAGCTAATGACCTTCACAAACAGCCAACTCTAAACGGAAAGTCTGGAAACTTTAAAAAACAAAAAGCACAATGTGGAAAATGTCCTGAAAAAAGGATTTGCTTGTGAGGCCTTACAAGAAGAGCCCAAAAACTAAAAGTGAGAGTCTGTGAAAAAAAAGAGCTGAATTTCTTCATAAGAGAAGTGCTGGGCAGGAATTAACTGACTTGAAACGAGGCCTTAAAGGGGAATTCCACTGATTTACGCAATTCAACTGCTGAGATGTGAAGAAACTCATTCTTTGTGTTTGGCGTGTAGGAACCACGGTCATGCGGTCACAGTGTCTAAAATGCAAATAAAGCCATTGTATTCATTTATTAAAAACACTGAACCTACTGAGGTGTTATATGTAATGTTGATAGTGGTAAAATAATGGTACATCTAAGTGTAAAAACTGGGAGAGCTGGGAGAATTCCTAGTGTACCAATAACATTTTAGGTTGGTTACAATGAGCTAATATGTAAACCCACAAACTGTAAACACAAGAACACTCAGGCTGACTGTAAATGTTAGACTGACTGCTGACTGTAGACTGTTTAGCCTTCCAACATTGTAGCACAATGGCATTAAGGCACAGACAGGATATTCTAGTGCTAGATATTACTACATAACATACCTGGTGCACTGATTTGATAGGCTTTGGCCATTATTGTACACTATATGGACAAAAATATTGGGACATACACCTTTATTTCGAAATTAAGAGTATTAGAAAGTTTAAAAAGAGTTTTTTCTTGCTTTTGTTGGAGTAACTGGAAGGCTTTCGGAGCACTGCCATGAGGATTTGATTGCATTGAGAGACAAAAGCATTAGTTAGGTCAGTATATTGGACGATCACCGGCCTTCATCAGCCTCCTCCATCCACAACTCCTTAACTTACCCCAGAAGTAAGGCATGGAGTGCCATCATTCCAGAGAACTCTATTTTACTGCTCCACAGCTCAGTACTAGGGGACTTTATAACCCTCTAGCCCACAACTGGCATTAAGCATTTTCCCTGCTCTTTTTAGTCAACACATTTGGGGCATAAGTATTTGGACAGTGACACTTTTTTTAATGATTTAGCCATGGCCAGTTGTAGCCTGTTCCTTCATAAATTCATCAGTAATTAAGAGAATAAAAAGTCAGGAGTTGATTCTAAGGGATACATTTCCATTTAGTGGGCATTCATGGAACTCTCAATAAAACAGAAATCCACAGAGATGTTGATGAAAGTGAGGGAGATCATCATTAGGCTAAAAAAAAAAACCTATCAGAGAGATTCTGCAGAAACTTAAGGAGTGGCCAAATCAACAATCTGGTACATTCTTTAAAAGAAGAAATGCACTGGTAAACTCAGTGACCCTAAAAGGCCTGGAAGATCACACAAAGTAACTAAGGTGGATGATCACTGGATTCTTGAAGAAAGGTAGGCAAATCACTATTAAAATCTTCAATCAAAATGCCTTCATTATTGTAAAAACAGATGGTCTGTTTACCACTGGTAAGACTGGAGAACCGAAAGGTTAAATGGGAATGTTAGAGACAATCTAAAAAAGTCTCCTCAGTCTGGAACAAGATTCTTTGGACAGATGAAACCAAGATTAGCTTCAGTACAGAGAAGGAAATGAAAAGTTTAAGATGCAAAGCATAGCACAGCACCTATCAAACTCGGTGGAGGCACTGTTTTGGCAAAGGCATGTATCTCTGCCAACAGAACTGGGTCACCGTGTGTTTATTGATGATATCTTCTCATTTCTTTATTTTGTATTTCTTTCCAGTCACTTTTGCACATCAACAACAAGCAAACAAACAACAAACAAGCCAAACAGCATAAACTAAAAACCATGCTCATCATCTCTGTGCAAGCACCGGTTTTGCCTATTAGTCGATGCACCATAGTTGCTGTTGCCAGCATGGCTGAGGAGGATGAGGAGCAGGAGAGAAGCATGCTGCTGCAGGATAAATACCGGATGAGGGGTAATGCTGTGCAATGCAGTGGTTATAGCGCTATGCATACCTGGCATGCCTGGTCGCCGTTGGCTTGCTCACTGGGGGTCTTTGATCCTTCATGTCTTACGTTATTTCTTATTTCTACTTTGTCTCTGTCTTTTATTAATTACTAATTATGTAAAGCTGCTTTGTGACGACAACAGTTGTAAAAAGCGCTATACAAATAAATCTGACTTGACTTGACTTGACCTGGTTTATCCTTATGTTTAAGTGTATTTACATTTGGTTGAAAAAGTCGTCTGGGTTATGTTAAGGTACTGATAAGGTCATGCTAGAGCTGGGTAATATTATGATACTTATCATCACCATAATAAATAAAAAAAAATAGTCCAAATATGTTTTTAAGCTTATTATGAGTTTTGAACTGTTGCCTAAAAATGACAAAGGCCAGCATAAGTAGTATTGGCTAACTGGATGTTTTGCAGTGTAGTATGTAGTTTGGCTTTTTACCACAATCGCATTGTTTGACTGGGCTGTGAGCTGGAACTTTGGGTCATGGTGGAGGAGTATGACCGGGCTGCGAGCTGGGAGAATTTTCACCATGACAGCAGTGGAAAGAGATTTCACCACAGCTGACAGTTTTCTCCATGCTAACTGAGGAACTGTGTGTGTAGGTACACTATACGTCCATATATTTGTGGACATCCCTTTTAAAGAATGCATTCAGCTTTTTTAAGTTGCACCCCACACTGACACAGATGTGCAAATGCACACACATAGCTTGTCTAGCTCAGTAGAGACGTATAGCCAATAGAATAGGTCTCTTTGGAACCATGCCAAATGCCAGGCATGGGCTAGAGGGGAATAAAGCCCCCTGCAATGATCCACATTCTAGTAGAAAGTCTCCTCTGGACAGTAGAGACGGTTATTCCAACAAAAGCAGGATAAACTGGTTAGAGCTCTGAACTTTTGATGAAAGGGTTGTGGGTTCGATACCCAGGCTTGACAAGCTGCCACCCTTGAGCAAGGCCTTTCAACCTCTATGCTCCCCGAGTGCATGAGCTGGCTAGTTGAGTAGGTTAGTTGGCTGCCCCTAGTTCACTCGAGTGTATGTGTGTGTGTGTTCACCACCACGAATGGGTCAAATGCAGAGGACACATTTCACTGTACGTAGAACAGTGACAAATACTTGCACCTTTACCTTTACCTTAATAGCCTTGATTTCAGAGGAAACAGTAATTGAGCAGGTGTCTCAATACTTGATGATGATGTGACTGCTTTAGTTTATTAGCCTAAATATGAATATAAAATACATGGCTAAAAAAGCGGCATGGCCACCAGAAATTCATACATTTAATGTACTACTCACAAGGTGAGAAAGAGAATGTGTGTGTGAAAAATAAATATGTAAAACAGAGAGATGGAGCTAAAAATGCACAGTTGATGCTATCATTAGCAGGTACTTCCCGAGCTCACTTCTGGCTGAAGCTATTTATTAATAAATGAATGCAGTACAGAATTACTGAAGTAGAGAGAAAAATCGTGTAGTAGAACTTGCAGTTCTGCTGACAGAAAATACCTTGTTAAGAATGCTGGTTTGAGCTGACAGAGCAGCTACAGTAACTCAGAAAACCGCTCTGTACAACTGTGGTGAGTAAAAACACGTTGGGTTCCACTTTTGTCAGTCAAGACCAGAAAGCTGAGGCTGCAGTGAGCACAGGCACATCAGAAATGTACAGTTTATAACTGGATGTATCTTGGTTTCTGCTGAGGCAAACAGAAGGTAAGGTCAGAATTTGGTGCCAACAGCATGAATCCATGGACCCAAGCTGCCTTGTGTCAACAGTTCAGGCTGGTGGAGGTTGTGTAATGGTGTAGGGAATGTTTTCCTGGCACACTTTAGGCCTTGAATGCCACAGGCCTATTTGCGTATTGTTGCTGACCATGTTCATTTCTTCATGTCCCCAATTCACCAATCTTCTAGTGGCTACGTCCAGCATAATATTGCACCATGTCACGAAGCACAGGTCGTCTCAAACTAGTTTCCTGACATGGTAATGAGTTCAGCGATCTTCAGTGGCCTTCACAGGCACCAGCTCCATTAGAACACCTTTAGGATGTGAACTAGAGATTTGCTGGGGCTCCATCATATGTGCATGGACCAAAATCTCAACCGATCTCAGGGAATCCATGTGATGCAGAATTGGGACGGGATTAGGACTGTATTAAAAGGCCTAAGTACAGTGTTCCTAATACAGTGCTTGTCGAGTGTACGTATCAAGGCATGTATCGTATCTCTACCGTACACACACTTACGTAGGTGTAGTTTCTCTGTATTTCCCCACACCCTTGTTTAATTCACTAAGGTCCTATTCGAACCCTTAACCAATCCTGTAAACAGTCCAAGCCAATACAGAGCACTCGACGAACTGCAGTGCCAGTGAACATACTCGGCAAGCTCCTGTTTATGTGTGAAAGCCGCTGGTCTTCCACACAGGACCCCAACCCCAGCCAAGGGGTTCAAACCGCCTTTTAGCCGCCTCTCTTCCCCACAGTTGGCCTCCCACTATCTCCACTATCTTTCTCAGTGCTATTGCATTCCTCTTTTCCTCCTCTTCCTCTCTGTTCGTTATCTAACCCAACGGATTCTTCTCAGCACTGCTAAGAGAAAAATCAGTTTGCTGCTCCCCCTCTCCTCCCTCTCCTCCCTCCCTTCTTCCCTCCCTCCCTTCCTTCCTTGGGTTTTGTGTGTGTGCGCGCGCGCGCCCGTGTATGTGTGTGTGTGCGCAGGTCCCCGCTGCCTCGCTCTGCTGCTCCCTCCCTCCCTCTCTCTCTCTCTCTCTCTCTCTCTCTCTCTCTCTCTCCCTCCCTCCCTCCCTCTCTCCCTCTCTCTCTCTCTCTCTGCTTCTGCTGGCTCGGCTTTCATTCGAGCCTCCCCCTCCCCTTCCCTCGGGGGAATAAAGGTCATTGCGCAAATGATTACTCAGACCTCGGTCGCCATGGAAACGCGGTCATGTGACAGGGACAGGCACGCATGGAGCACAACAAAGGAGCCGATTAGTAAGCCAGCGATGGAAAGCTATTGCCTGGCTTTGCGTTTGCTGCTTTCTCCCCATTTCTCCCTCTCGCTCCCTCTCTGTCTCTCTCTCCGCGTAACTGGGGGGAGAGGGAGTGAAAAAGAAAGCCTGACAGTCTGCTTCTCCCCGCGTCTCTTTGTCTAAACCGGCGGTTATACCGTTTGAATTAGGCTCTTATTTTCTCGCCAGCAGATTCGACGCTCCGTGTCTGTGCCCATGCTAAAGCCTCCAGCCCGCAGCTGTGGCTTCCACGTGTGGGCTAATGTCTGCAGTTGTGGGCTAGCATCTGATTTTTACTCCTGTTTCATTTCATCCATCGTTGGTGGATGTCAGTACTCCAGAAGTGTTGTTTAGACAGGTAGATCCTTAATAGTAGTTATACTAGTATTTGTGCCGGTTTCTTTATAGAAAAGTATGTTGTTGCAGATTATTTGCATTAGGTTGTTCTTTAATGTCTGAAGTTCTTCATCAAGTTCAGTTTTGAACGGAGACTGAATTTTGTGGTTCGTAAAAGGAAAGGTTTAAATGCTGCAACTAAATTTCAAGCTCAGGGTGGCATGACTGAGCATTTAGGTCCTCTATTAATTCACATTTTAAGATTTCCTTTCAGAAATAACATCTGGGTAACTTTCAGGCACAAATATAGAATCCCGCCCCCACAAAAACTAAAAGAAGACATCTTTATATATATATATATATAAATAATATAATATTCTTGTATTATTTTCACGTTTAGTTTGTTATCTTAAGATATGTAGCAATGTATATCACCACAATGGGACTTGGGTTAGGGTTAGATAGAATGATTTCTGATGGGACACTTCCCTAAGATTTTGGGTTTAGCTGCTTCTGCCAGTTACCCGGGTGTTGTTTTAAACTTCTGTCTATATTTACCTCATGATTTTTTAAAACATTAAAACGAATGTCAGCCTCAGCGTAGATTTTTGAACGCTATGATACAAATTCAATGTTTAAACATCCAGGAATTTGTCATTCTAACTGCACATTTCTGACGCAGTTTCATGTGCTATAGCGTGATGCTACACTTCTTTATAATCCCACTTTTGATGTACTGCTCTCAAACTATAGGACGAATATACACAAGATTTCCCCTGATATCAGAATTTAGATTTTAAGACCAAGCGAAGCGTTATATTAGCAAATGATACATACATTGAATATGATTACTCTGGATTTGTGCCATACTGGTATACTGAAAGTGAGATATAACAATCAAAAATCTAAATTACATGTTTCAAAATAACATGCAGGGATCTGGAAGAAGCACAGAAAACTGTGTGACATCAAGAAATGATTCAGTTTTCCCAGAAAAGAAGTGACATTGTGATGATATACCTAACTACAGTTCTCTAAAAAACTTTATAATGGGAAAACTATATGATACAAAATACATGAATCTGAATCTTAAAGTGAGAATTAACAGAGAAACTTGACATTTACATAATTTTTTTATTAATTGCAAAAACAGTGTAAAAGGTGTAAAAGGCAAAATCATTCAAAATAAAAATATTTAGCTGTTTAATTAATTTTTTGTGGCATGATCCTAACTTATATAGAAACTAGAACACCACCATCAATATTGTACTTTCCCAAAATGGCAGTTGTGTTTGTCTGCTTCACTGGCTTTGACTACGGCTAGCAGGGCCTTCACTAGTGTCCTGAGTGTATGTATGTGGGGGTGTAAATAAAATCAGTCAAGACTGTTATGTAGATGTTTTAGGGTTTTGGAATTGGCCCATCTTACAGCTGTTTCAGTTATGCAGGATTTTCTTTTCAGTGATGATGTTTCTCACTTTCATGTCTTTTGTCTCTAAAAACTTACAACAGGACTCATCTGACCAGGTCACCTGATCTTATCCTACCATGCCCACTATAAGCATTTTCTGTGATGCTCAGGGTTTAGCATATTCACTCTGACTGGTCTGCAGCTGCACAACCCCACGCACAGCAGGGTGTGATGTCTTGTATGCTGCGACACATTCGTCCCATAACCATCATTGAACATTTCTGTGACTTGTGCCACTGTAGCCTTTCTGACATTTCGGCCCAGATGGGGCAACCTTTGTTGCCCTTGCACATCAATGAGCCTTGGGTGCTCAACACCCTGTTGCTGGTTAGTGATTTGTTTTGTCCCTCTATGGAATGCTGGTAGGTAATCTCTGCTGCTGACCGGGGGCACTCACATGCTTTGACCAAGTTGGTCGACCATAATGATTTGGTTCTTGTCGGGTGGTGGTTCGGGTCGTCATGCCTGTCTATTTCTTCTGCATCTAGCGTGTTGATTATGAGAACCAACTGTTCATATACTGCCCAACATACACTATATGGACAAAAGTATTGGGACACCTCCTCATTCAGTGTTTCTACTAAAATCAAAAGTATATATATATATATATATATATATATATATATATATATATATATATATATATGTGAGTGTATGCTGTTTTTGTTGGACTAACTGTCTCTACTGTCCAGGAAAGACTTTCCACTACATTTTGGAGCATTGCTCTAGCCCACATCTGGTATTATGCATGGTACCAATAGGTTTATGTTTATCTGCTCCAGAGAGTCCTATTCTATTGCCAGTACGTCTCTACAGGAATTAGACAAGCTGTGTGTGCATTTGTGTCAGCAAAGGGTGCAACTTAAAGTAGCTGAATGCATTCATTAGAAGGGGTGACCATAAATATTTGGACGTATAGTGTACAACCCAAACCTTGACATTGCTGCTGTTACAAGATGATCAACACTATTTCCTTCATCTCTGGCTCTGTTTAAACAGAGTTAATACATGGGGTTCTGGGGTCATTTTCCTTTTTAACTGGAGCTACTTTGTGATTGAAAATTACGGGCAGAATCACCTACCTGCAGAATCACCAGATTCACAGATGACTTTCCAGGGGATTCTGGCCATTGCTATGTGCCATCTCTGAGAGCACGTATATGAGCGCTTATCATCGGGGACATATTACACACTTCATGAAACACCAAAGAAAATTCGGAATTACAATTAAATTTAATTAAACTTTGCATCACCCACAAATGAAATAAGAGTCAGTGTCTCTTTGACTGTTTAGATGCAACTGTTGAGAATGTGTTCATTTGACATGATGCAAATGTTTGGGTCATAAAAACTCAGTCGACCTGTGATTTTATTGTCGCTCAGATGCACGTATTTTGACAGACGTCCCTGATACACTAATTCAAACGAAATAGGGCTCATGAGTAGTCATAATGTTTTGGCTTCTCACAGTTCTTTCAAACTACATAGCAGCAGAGTGTAATTAATTCACTTAGAGTGCTGGGTTTTTGGGTTTTTGGGTTGTTGTTTTTTTTTGGGGGGGGGGTTAAAGGATAGGGTACAATCCCAAATATTTCTACAGAACCCTAACTCAGACACTTTTGATGTGTGTAGATGTGTGTGAGTATGCGGGTGTACTAAGTATGTGCACATGTATGGAAACTGCTCACATGTGCTATGTGTGTGTGTCTGGTGTATCAGATTGCCTTTGAAGCACCAAAAGACGTGTGAGAGGGCCCTGACTGGAGTCTGGGCACACATACACTGTTATGACTGCACAGCTGTTTCTAAAACTCAGCAGCCGACAAAGAGGCCTGTGACTTATTTGGAAGGTGTGTGCGTGTGTGTGGGGGGTGGGAGCGGGGGTGGGAGCAAGGGCGGTGGTGGGGGTGGTGCTTGAGGTACGTACTGTATGGTTTATAATTCCCTGTAACTGACAAGTGTTCAGAAAAGGCCTTAGTAATGATAAGTGGAGCCTTATGCATCATGTGACTTTGGTTTGGTTCAAAAATGCTCAGATGCCAGTTTACAACCCTGTTATTTTGCCTCAGAATAAAATACGCTGACTTTCCTCTAACCAAGGGCTTGTGGGTAACAAAGTTCTACTTTTACTGGCTGGTTTACATCACTACGACGGGCTCACATCGTTTTAACACTGTAACACAAACACTGTAATTATGCCTGAGTCTTGCTGGATAGTGTTGCTGTCCTCTTGTCGTGTCCTCTCAGTGCAATGTGCTGTTAGCATATTGAAGAGATTGTAGCCGAGTTTGCTACTCACTTCTGGCTTTCTCAAGTCTTGTGGGAAAAAATAGCCAGTGCTTCACCTTCTGATGTGTGTTTCGCTCCAGTTTGGTATTCAGCTGAGGTCGTCCAGTTTGTTTTGGACACTGGAACAGGACAAGCTGTGATCACAAGGTCTGGTTCGCGTTGCAACCTGTATTCCCCTAGCTAGCAAGTCTGGTGGTGATGTGCTGCTTTCCAGTATTAATCAACACTATATTTTCCTGAAGCCGTTGTCATGATTTACCTCTTATTCTCCCATTATTTAACTATGCCAAGGACACCTTAGATACGCCTTGCATGAGGACACACATAGAATGTGAGCATAGATAGGTTTAAATGAGTTAATGGTATGATTGTTGCAGTGCCAGATGGTGGTAGGAATCAGAAACTATTGGAATAGGAATATAGGAAACTATTTTAAACTAGAATAGAATAGTCCTATATCTTGCCAGTAGGCTAACTAGTTAGCCCCTTGACCCCTAATGGCCCTATCCTGTGTTATTCCTAATGCAGAAACTACTTGCATATTTTGTGGAGTCCCACAGGGTATTATTTTAGGGCCGATGAATTTTGTTAATTATGAAATTATGGTGAATAGCTGAAGGGTGGGCCTATGTACAGGGTTTAGATATTGACTACACAAATGAGTTCATACCAAAAGCCTTGAGGCAGCAAAGCAGAGCAATAATGGCAAATGCCATAATTTTTTTTTTTTTTTGGTTTTATTTTTATTTTTTGCAGTGGTTAGCAGAATTGGAAAGCTTGCTCTGCATTGCTGGTGAAGTGCAGAAGCACCATGGTCTACTACGGTCTGTCCTAGTACACTGTTCTTCAACCCTGAGTAATGAAGATTAGCCTTACAAAAACACAGTTAGCCTTACAATTCCTCTGGTAAACGTCATTATTCTATAAACAAAAAAAAGTTTAAAGAATGCTCATCTAATACCAATAGTGATACAACTATGTAATCCTCCTTTTTTAATAGTAGAATATATATTCAGTTTCAGATCATTCAGGATTGGCCAAACTTGCACCGAAGTTAACTGTAACCAAAAGTTTCCTTATTCTTATGTATTTCATTGACAAAAGGTAAATACTTAGATCATATAATAAAGAGTGCTGCAAGTTTTAGTGTGAGCCAGTGTGTGGTGAATGAAGGCCTTCTGTACATCTGTGTGAGAGTGGGTCTGGTGTCCCTGGTGGCTTGCCTGATTGACTGAATGGTGGAGTGACCAGTCTGAACATCCGTCCTTTAGGGAGGCAGACAGGCAAAGGCTCAGGTGGGGGGCTGCTCTTGCAAAAAGCCAATTTAGCAATGCTGAGCCTACAGTGAAGGACAATAGCCAGGGCGTATTCAATTTGGATTGCCAGATTTGCCCCAGAGTAGCCTGCCATGGGACATTTGGGAGGGGAGTCTGGAATCAAGAGTGGGTGGGGCGTCTCAGATTGAGCGACAGGTTGAAGGTGATTGACACATGGGGGAAGGGAAAGGTGTCAGATAAGAGCTGGTTCTTGGTACATTTTAAGTACAAGCTACCCCAGCCTGGCGGGACAGTGGCACACACACACGCTCAAACTTATGGCTTTACTCCTTGCATGATGTCTCCACTCTTTCATGACGATTCACCACAAATCCTTAAACCCTTCTGAAAAACTAGTTGTATATGGATAGGAAAGACTTTGGTTCACACACTGTATGGACAAAAATCCAAGGCTGTATCTTGTTTCTAGTCCAGTCTTGGTGGGGAACACTCAGGACTTTAGAGAAGGCCTAATGATTTCTTGGAACTAAATAATAGACACCTGTAATAGTAAGCTCATTTTTACTTAACATAATCGTTGTGTTTGTTATACCTTGAAACTGAAAATGGTCCAATCTGGATTTTCCATGAGAAATCTAATTTAGTCTGATACAACCAAGGGAGTTTTCTTTAATTAGTTAGGCCTTCAGAAGTTTGAAAGGAGGCCAGGCATTTCAGTTTAGCTAACAACATGATCAGGAAGGGACAGAGGAATCAACCAAACATATTTTGATTTGCTAAAACAACCAGTTTGGATGATGATGATGATGATAATAATGAAATCCTGGAATGGCCATGCATTACATGCATCAGTTCCTATGTATACACTGTCATAAATTCTAATTATCATAAAGGTTACTCTCATTTTTGACCAAAGAACATTGACATAGTCTAAACTAAATGTCTAGCTAGAAAGTCTTAATCTGCAAACTTAGAACACTATAAAAGTTGAACAATTCATTACATAGAGTTATACACTATTGTCTGGATTAGAGTCATCTCAGTCTCTGAATTGTTACCTTAATGCAGAAACCTGGGGAACAAAAGTTATCTAAATGCCCCAGACCAAAGCAGTAAACTACTATGGCAAAAGTGAAAAACACTCATCTTTATTTTTAGAGCGTGTTAGTCATCATGCTAATGCTAGAATGGTGTCAAATTGTGTTTGCAACCTCCCTAGTTTTAATTAGCCACAACCAGCCAGTATAGCTCAGTAGCATTTTAAATGGAAACGTAATGTTGCTGTCATGCAAAAACCTTGCATGTTCAAAATGGCAACTTTACAGCAGATGGAAAAAACGGATGTCAATGGAAGTCCTCTACAGAGCCCTGCAGTGACATCCCACAACAAGTCTTAGCAAGGCATGAGAAGAAGATCCTAACTCGTGGCCACAACTTAGTAAGGCGTGGGAATGAGGTCCAAAGACCTGAGCTACTTAGACAGATTTTTTCCCACGCCTTACTGTGTTGTGGCCACGGCTTAATTATCTTGTTCCCATGCCTTACTATGTCATAGCTGCGACTTAGGATCTCGTTCCCATGCCTTACAAAGTCATGGCCACAACTTAATCATCTCGTTCCCATGCTTTATTAACTTGTGGCCACAACTTAATTATCTCATTCCCACGGTCTACTAACTTAGAACCTTGTTTCCAAACCTTCATTGTGACCATGATTTTGTTTACTCATGTAAGAGTTTCATATATCTGTGGAGCATTTCTATTGGTCCCTTCGCAATGAAATTTTGATACAATCTAAAGAACAACTGCCAGATTCACAAAATGGCAAAATAAGATTTATGCATGAAATTAAGGATAATATTATTCAAAAACACAAACCTACATGTTCTTGATTTATGTGTTTTAGGTGCTAATGAGTACATCTCTGCCCATCATATGCCCATCAAATTATAACCAATTTAATAGTGTAAGCATATTTGAATAAATTATTGAATTGTACTGTAGTTCTGTTATGAAGTGTTGAAACTGCATTGAGCATTTAATACATTGCCACTGACCTCACTCTGTTTGTAGAGGATGTTTGAAATTTGAATGTTTTAGCATTTTATGTCCATCTTCATAAAAGATACCAGTATGTTAAACAAACTTTAAGCTGTGTTTACCTTTAACGGACAAAGATATAACAAACAATGCATGCTTGTGTTGTATGTGTGTATTAATGGGTGTTCCAGAAGACACATCACAGAAGGATGAGCAGGTGTGTATGTGCGTCTTGGTGTATTAAGGCTGTATAAGGTGGACTGTGTGTATTTGAACAAAGCCTTCCAAGAAGGTCAATCAGAGGCTTAAGATGTGTGTGTGTGTGTGTGTGTGTGAGAGAGACTGCTCCTCTTTTGCAATGGAGCGTGGGCCTATTTTGTGAGTGGTTCAGGAGGTGATGAGGGCAAAGGGTTCAGCTCAGCCGCCGAAAATGTTCCATTATGTTCCAATTACCGTTGCAGCCGACGCGCGTGGCAGCCTCAGACTCCAGCAGGCCGAGGCAGAGGTAGAGAGGGAATGAGAGAGAGAGAGGGAGGAGAGAGGATTCGTCCCCTCTGTCTCTGGAGAGTTCCGTGTGTACGGAAGAGGGAGAGGGACATGCAGGGGTCATCCTGTCCCCTAGTTGTGGATACGGCATGTGGGTTCTGCATGGATATTGTGTGACAGAAGATGGAGAATGATTGAAAGAGAGAGAGAGTCTGTCCAGTCTCTGGCACCTCATCTCTTCAGTGAGCGTCTGCTGCTGCGTCTACACTGCCTATTTTCCCACTTACCCTAGATGTACTACTCAGTCAACCAGAAAGTTCAAGGTTCATGTTTTGCTTATATTGTAAACATCTGATCCAGTTAGTTATGGGTTCACATTGCAATCTGGCGAGCCCAATAAAGAAATGTACATGATCTACCTACACTTTGTTGTCATCACCAATGTGGGCTGTATCTCCCTGCATTTGACCTTGATTGGTTTGTAGAGGGTGTGTCTGACGTTGGCATGTTGTCAAATCAGCATGTTGTCTTTCCCAAATGAATGAATAGATTCATTTGGTTCCACTATACTGCTAATATTACACTATTACTACCTGTAGTATACACTACAAGCGCAGTCCTTGAGAAAATTTCCTGTTTACCTAATGAATGTGCTCAACATGCAACAATTATATCTTTGTCACCAGATATAATAGTCCCCCTGTGCTGCCTCTGCTCATTTATTACATTTATAACAACTTTCATGGTTTATGGTTAATGGTTTCATGGCATTCCAAAAGTCCAAGCCATCCAAAACATTACAATGAGACCACTTTTGGTTAGACCAAATTTTGGTCCTTTGATCCAGACTCTGGTCTGAGGCACCTTTGACACCTGCTATTTTGATTTTAGACCAAATTGAAAAGGTCCAGATTCTAACAAGGTACACTATAAGTCCAGATGTTTGTGGACACCCCTTCTAATGAATGCATTCAGCTATTTTATGATGTACCAGTTGCTGACACGGCTGTGCAAATGCACACACAAACACACACACACACACACCCTTTACAGAAGTATTGACAATAGAAAAGGACTCTCTGGAGCAGATAAACATGAACCTACTGGCAGTATGCCTAAGGCCAGACAAGGGCTAGGGGGGTATAAAGCTCCACAGCATTGAGCTGGGATGAACTGGGAAGTTGAGGATTTGGTGGGGTGGTGATCATCCCTTCCAGTCCTCACAACAATCAAATCTTCATAACAATGCTCCAAAATCTAGCAGAAAGCATACCATGGAGAGTAGAGACAGTTTCTCCAACCAACTCTTTTATGATACCCCTAATAGAGCAGGTGTCCCAATACTTTTGTCCCAATACGTGTAGGTGTGAAAGAACCCTTGGTGTCTGGGATTCGTTTCTTCTCTGCAATGGAGATGTAAGGCTAATGTAGCTCACAAGTAATGCAAGCTAATACTGACCCATTAGCATTGTACAAACTGTATGCCTAAACAGTTGATAACAGTGTTATCTGAAAGTACAGACGTTATTCAGATTTCAGCATGACTGCTACTGCAGTTATCATTTACGCAATGCACATTTGCCCATTTAGCCCAGTTTTAGAATACCAGTAACAAAACCAAGTCTATTTAAGATTACTGAACTGGGATTTCCTCTAATATTTCTGTATAATAATGGCTTCACGCTTCTGGCAGATGCAAAAAAGAGAAGCATAAGAAGCTCACGAGAGGCCTTACAGTAGATTTGCTAAATTTAAAGTAAAAAAGGGGTGTTTAATGGATGCTAGCTAGTACTGCTGGTCATTTGAGCATCAGCTAGTAAGGCTAGCAACGGTTGATAACATGAGTAAATGCAAATTTAATAGGGAATAGAAAAGATGAGGGGAAATATACCGCTTGGCTCAACTCACACAATTTTAGATGCATGTTGTGCAAGAAGACCTAGAATGTAGCTGGTTTGGGCGTTAAAGCAGTGGAGTTATTTGAAATCAGAGAGGCACAAATGCTAAGAGTCCTATCCATCCAGTCATACACTCAGTGCGGGCCTAGACTGCCAGATGCTTAGTTATAAGCCCAAGCCACCTCCAACATTACATCTTTAGCAGCCCTTAACTGCTTAATTATCTGCAACTCATCCTTATCCCCATCCCATATGAACAGTGTCTCACACAAACTCAAAAACAGAAGTACTCAAATGTTTTTATTGTTGTTTTTGAAAACAGTGTTAGTTTTCACTCCCAAAAATGTCTTATAAAGTACTAAATTTGATGTTAAAATGGTGCAGCAATCCTGGGCTAATGCTTAATTCGACTGCTCATCGCAAGGTTGTATATACCAGATGGTTAACTAGTAAATTCAACTGTACTCTGTTCGGGCGCTTGTCGGAAGAGCCGCCCACTAAGCATGGAGATTTGAAATATATACCAAAACATCGACATTGAGTCATCCACAAACACTGCGAAATATCAAACAAAATGAAGAATTATTAGTCAGCTAGGCGTTGGAGTATAATAACAAAAAGTGATTAAGAACTGAGTTTAGGAACATATGGAAAAGATAAAAGGTCACCATATACGTCACACCTCGTGCAATTTACAAGTGGTACAGAAGGTAGTTTCCCACACCATTTGGACATGGCATAAGATAACCGTATTTAGAATAGTTTGGTGTCAAAGGCTTAATTCTACAGTACAGAGTCGGGAACCACTGTAGTGGTCATAGGAACCAGGACAATGGAAATGAGTTGCAAATGTGCTGCCTGAAGTCACCCAGACAAATACATTGTTTTACGCTAGTTTTAGCTTAAAAATACATAGATATACATGTATGGTGTTGAAAGGCAAAAAAGTAGGTTCACTGATGATTTTGGATAGTAAACAATGGCTCTAATGGCTTGGATAGTAAAAATGGTTCTAATGGCTATATTTGTAATTTCTGGTTCCGTTCCCAACCACTATAAGAAAATCTGATTCTGTACAATTCTTTACAGTGAACCATTTCACACCAAACCAGTCAGGTTTTCTTCTCAGCAATTTAATTATCCAGAAATCTTGGAAAATTGGTGGAATTTAAGGTTCCAACATTTGACTCCTCCGGCTGAATTTCACTCCTTGACACCTATTAATTGTAACCAAGAATGTGCCAACACTTGCTAAAAGAATGTAGTGAAGAACAAGCCAACACTAAAGATAGTGTTACAATTGTGTCAGTTGCTACAGATGATATGATGAACATTGTCAGCTTAGTTTTTAATCTAGATACAATAGCTAAAAAAGCATTAAAATCTTAGTTAAGAACTAGTTAAAATAATTTATATAATATTATTTGTTAAATAATTAATCTGGTTCAAATAGTTAAAATCTTACATTTAATCTAGCTAAACAGTTAGAATCTTACTTTTTATCTAGCTAAAATAGTATAATTGAAATAATTGAAATTTTACTTTTATCTATTTATAATTGTTAAAAACTTTTGTTAAAATTGTTGGTAAAAGCAATTGTTAAAATAATCAAAAGCTGTAATTAATTTAATTTAAGTTTTAATCTAGATACAATAGCAAAACATTATTAAAATCATAGTTTAAAACTAGTTAAAACAACTAAAATCTTAGTGTTAATCTACTTTACTTACTTTTAATTAGAGCTGGGCAATATGACTATTTTGTCATGATAAATTTTGTTATCATGGTACACAATATGCTTTTATGAGTGTATCGTGAATATTATATATGCTTAAAGAATGCTGATTATCTGCACGTTTCATTACAAAGAGTGTAATCAGTCTTATTTAATTCAATAGAGTGCAGTATATTTTGAGTAAAAATCACGGTACTTAGTATGGAAGAGTATTTGGATAGCAGTGTTTTTAAGAAAAAAACTACGCTGTCGGTGCATTTTGTTTACATGACGAAATATTTTGATAAGTATATCGTACAAAATGTCTTTAAATATTGTGATCGCCCAGCTCTACTTTTAATCTAGTTAAAACAGTTAGAATCTTAGTTTTAGTTAATATAGTTTAAATCTTAAATTTTAACCTAATTAAAATAGCTAGAATCTTAGTTTTAGTTAATATAGTTTCAATCTTAATTTTAAATCTAGTTAAAATAGTTAAGAATAGTTATATATTGGTTTTAATCTAATCAAAATAGATCAAAATGTTTCAAATCCTTGCATTCAGACATCCTATTTCACATAATAAGACTGCTGAGCTTAAGGCTACAGAACTGGGCAAAGTTGGCTCATGCTGTACATTATTATTTGCAGTTTATTTGTGTAACTTCCCTTATCTAGTCCTTGTTCATTGCAAACCTAATCAGGAAGAAAATTAAGTGCTAGGTTTTTTGTAGCAGGGGTTTGTGTACCGATTGAATAGATGGACATATCAATAACATTTCTGCAGTCAGTTTGTGCTTGCAGTGGTTGGTGATCAGTGTTGGTGTGGCATAAAGCCTGGTAATTAAACAAATGAATGCTACTTAAAGTCACACTGTTTTCTGCATTGCACGTCTCCATCAAAATGTCCCGCGAGCCAATTACAGTGAAAAAATAGTCGACTCTGAGTTGTTGGCCAAGACTTGATGCAGGCTCCCACATGTGCTGGTGTCGAAGTCCATCAACCCCATCACTAATGTAGTTTGCACAATGCTAATGAGCGGCTATATGCTTCATTAGTCTCGCAGCTCCACTGCAAAACTAAAGGAGCAAACTTGAGACACATGTTTTGGCTGATTGGCTGTATTGAGAGAAAGTTTTTTCGTTTAAGAATAAGGACAAAGTGTAGATTGAAGGGCCTACATGATGTGGAAGGGAGGCCTGGTTTTGATGCTCAGTGATTTGAGCATTCTTTGGCCACTGTTTCTCTGACCTGCTACTTTACTATTTTATTTAGCGGGGTGGGACAATAATCAGGGTATGCGTACTGTGGTTTTGGAGGGAATGTGTAGTATTAGCGCTAACGCTATCTTTGCTCAGGAGAGCTCAAAAGGCCTTGGTATACCTTCAGCAAAACCTTTGAGGGTTGAGCTTGCGTAGTCTCAGCAGTTTCCTTTTGGCTGTTACAGCTGACCACTCCAGTGCTGCAGGTGGCACTGTGAGATGTTATAATTGGACAAAGTGCTACATGCAGTAAATACAGTGCTTAAAAGAAACAAAAAAGGAAAGAAAGTGCTGTAGCTAGCTAGCATAATTGCTAATCTAGCAGCATCACCTCTGTGTGTATGGTGCAGTTTCATGGAATCGTGCAGCAGCTTTTGAAGCACCTAATACAACGCCACTGATAATTATACTTTAATGTCAAGAAAACAGACCAGCCACCCTGAATTTAAGTACACACACAGATACGGGTGATGTGTGACTAGCTGCTGTGTTTTCCTTACTTGTTTCGCACTCTCAGTTTGATTGGCTGTTGAAGGAATCCGTTCAGGTTGGGTCATTGACAAGCACACTTCACTAGATTTACATTTACAGCATGTGGCTGACACGCTTGTCCAGAGCAACTTACATTTGAACCATATTGCACAGGTAGGCAAGTGTAGCGTTCGGAGTCTATCTCAAGGACTCTTATTGGTATTGTGTTGTGTGATTGCCCGGCAGGGAATCGTACCCATTTTTTCCATGGCAAAGGCAGTTTCATAACCTACTTTTAATGAGTAGGAGGCAAAGAATCTGAGGTTGTACTCGTTACACACTACACAACCATCTAGAGCCAACCAGCACATACCTACTTAGACAAAATTAAGCCTAATATATAGTGCAGATTAAGATTTTTGCCCCAACATTTTTGTAGGCACTGTGCCACCCCTGCTGTAGCTAATAAAGCATTTAGCAGCATTAAGCAGCATAAAGATTAAAGCAGCATTATGGAGAATTGGTATTTTGTGTTCCTGGGCTCCCCTACA